>NW_026852440.1:0-100000 GCF_026571515.1 Ruditapes philippinarum
TTTTTTCCCACTGAAAAAAAAGCTCTTTAAACACATTACTTCATGAGCATTTTTGTGAAAGGGATACGGACAAAAGCACGCCCCGGACGAAAGCCCCTACCCGTCTAAAAATGACAATGTGAACAAAAGCCCCCACCCCTTCACCCCCATGAAATTAACACATAGGACAAAAGCCCCCCATAAAAAAGTAAGGTAGGACAAAAGCCCCCCCCCCCCCCATGGTCAATCAAATTTACATATAGTGTATTAAAGTTGTGTTTTTTATGTGTTTTAAAAAGGAATGTCAGACATAATCCCCTTCGGACAAAATCCCTTCACCTACCCGGACAAAATCCCCTTCATGGGTGGACATAATCCCCTTCATTTTTTGCAAGGCTGGACAAAATCCCCTTCACTACCCGGGAAAAATCCCCTTGTTTCATAGGTTTCTAATATATTATTATGCTCCATAAAAATTGATGAATAATTTATATTATACTCCCTAAAAATTGATGAATAATGAACTTTTGTTTTTTTATTTATAATTATGTAGCAATAGTTACCTTTATTTAGTTTAGAAGTTTTCATTAAAATTATGGTAAATTATCAACTGCATAACACGGAAGACGGACAAAACCCCACCAGTTAAAACCCCACCACTCAAAATTTTATAGAGTGGACAAAACCCCACCACTAAATTTTATAGGCCGCCAACTTCACAAAAATGACAAAATTAAAAAAATCTCTGAAAGTGATTTTTTCTTTAGATATGTCGTTTAAATAACAATAATTATCTTTAAAACTTCATTAAATGCCGTTTTATTGTTAAAAAAACATTTTTACAACATTAAAATTTTTGGCTGCTAGGCCGCCAGGCCGCCAGGCCGCCAGGCCGCTGGGCCGCCAACTTCACAAAAATGACAAACTTAAAAAAATCTCTGAAAGTGATTTTTTCTTTAGATATATCGTTTAAATAACAATAATTATCTTTAAAACTTCATTAAATGCCGTTTTATTGTTAAAAAAACATTTTTACAACATTAAAATTTTTGGCTGCTAGGCCGCCAGGCCGCTGGGCCGCCAACTTCACAAAAATGACAAACTTAAAAAAATCTCTGAAAGTGATTTTTTCTTTAGATATATCGTTTAAATAACAATTATTATCTTTAAAACTTCATTAAATGCCGTTTTATTGTTAAAAAACATTTTTACAACATTAAAATTTTTGGCTGCTAGGCGCCAGGCCGCTGGGCCGCCAACTTCACGCCGCTAGGCCGCCAGGCCGCTGGGCCGCCAACTTCACGCCGCTAGGCCGCCATGCCGCTGGGCCGCCAACTTCACGCCGCTAGGCCGCCAGGCCGCCAACTTCACGCCGCCAGGCCGCCAGGCCGCTAGGCCGCCAACTTCACACATCTCTTTATTTTACTCATTTTTTGTTCGGTTGAGGAACATGGAAAACTCACTTTTTAAAGAAATATGTTCAGATCATCATTTGTTTCATACAGAATCATTAGATGAGGTTATCTTTGCATAAAACAATGCTCGTTGTGTGTTTTAAGCTATCTTATACATTTTCTATTCGTTATAACACAGTTAGGCTATTTTGACAGTTTTTAGATATACGGTTACAATGGAAACTGCCATATAGCAAGAAATCCAACACGTCAACATATATTTTATCTTTTAAATTTTAAATTCGTCATTAAATTTTACTCATCATACAAACAAATTTATAAAATTCTATGAAAGGATTAATTTTTCATAAAACTGTCTTTAAATTATATTTAACCTCGTGTTATTTATAGTCTGAAATTAACATCAAATGATGTCCATTTCATATGGCAAGCTATTTGCACCTGTCATACATATATCGGGCAAACGACAGACTTTGATGTTTTAAAAGAAATGATTTTGGGAGTGAAATCAGATTTAAATTTATTGTGAATTTGAATTATTTGAGATGTGTGTCGTCTGAAGATTTAATACATTTTCGGGGGTTTATTAGATTCATGCATTCACGGGCTTTGACCCACGTGGGTTTTAAGTTACTCACAGAAAGTGTTTATGTATTTATTTCTTTTGGAATTCATCAGAGTTTTAAGTAGTGTAAAAGCTTGGATTAATCTTCATAAATTGATTTTGAAAATAGTTCATTATGAATGTTGGTGAAATGACAGAATATCAACAGATACTTTATGGTAAAACTAGCGTGACGGTGATGTTGTCATTAGGAAAAATGTAAGTATCAACAACATAAAATGCTTATTATATCAATCAAACTGTTAAATTACAAATCTATTTTTAACTACAAGAAAATCGTCTAGAATGAATGTTAAAACTCGTAACGCCATGGCTGGTTAGTAACTTGTTCGTGAACTTCCGGGGCGCATCACACATGTCCGGAAAATCGTCCGCCATTTCCGCCTCGTACACCGCCTCGTCAATTAGTTCGCTGTAGTTCATACAGGAATTCTTCACTTTTAGAATTTGGATTTCAGAGTACAAGCTCAGAAGCTTTTTTGCGAGTTCTTGGTCCGCCTTCCTCATGGCAAGCTGAAATATATATTATACGTGTATGAATATTGCTTAAGTGTTTTTAAATACTTCATATTTGAAGAATTTAAATAAATTGTAAATCTAAATATGTTTCATCTCATTTATATTGTGAAGATGGAGCTAATTTATATCGGTTCCAAATTTACTTGATACAACTTACCAGTATGTATGTGTCTTTTACGAGCAAATGTTAACTTGGTGGATTCATTTCATTTGGCTTTATTATAACACAGGCAAAAATGAGTTGGAAGCTTTGGGTATTCCCATAGACTAGTTTAACAAAGTCCAGAGTCTCTTTGCAAAGTAAACTAGAAAATTATGAAATTATGAGGTTATTATACACCGAAGAGTACAATACTTAATTATATTGGATAAGTACACAACTGTCAAAACTATATTAGACAAGGGCTAGCAAAATCTTTTGATATAGGTTTTGCATGTGTGTAAGAGTCCAATAGAGGACTCCACCTTTTTTGACATGTTGATATAACTTTGTTACTTCAGTAACAATAAGAATTTGATATGGATTATGGACTCTCAAAATGAAAACGAGGCTACATGGGGTGCGATATGGATCTGACATGAATTCTTTGGACTGTTGAAATGCAAAAGAGGATCTAAGGGGTATGGTATAGATTTGAATTTTTTTAACTCCTGAAATGAATGAAAACGAGGCTAATTAGATAAGATTGGATCCATATTAATGATATTTTCTATTGGAACAAATGCAAATGCTGAAAGTGTTAATAAAATGGCATACATATTGTTGGGAATGTAAAAAGAAATATCATTTATTCTTACCAGCTCTGCTCTTAATGTGTCGAGCTTTAACTGAAAGTTACAAAATTGCTGAGCGGATCTTTCTGCATTTGGTATAGGCGGGGAAAGCGGCATACTTTTAGATACTGACAATCTTTGGCGGGATGCTTCACTGTTTTTTCGGCTGCAGTTTGGACTATCCCATTCTTGAAAAACTGTGTCGTAGGGTGAAGGAGATCTAAGATCAGCTTCAGGAATGACAGATTTATCGCTGCTTGATGAGTTGCACTTCTCTAAATGTAATCTGTTTGGAGAGTTTGGTTTGGTTCCAATTGAAATATTAGGGCTCAGTAACAATGCACTGTGTTTGTCCTCGCACGGATATTTCTGTTCTCTATATCTAGCACACGTAGCTGAATCACTGTCCCTCTTTTCATCATCACTTGTATTATATATATTGAACTCAAATACTGTTTTATTTTTGTTGTTTAAAGGCGAATTTAAAGGCGAAGACGCTGGAGAATTAGACGCTGTCGTTGCCGGTGACTTTAAATAACTCTCTCCGCCATGTTTTCCTGATAATTTCTCTTTATTCAGTTTAATAACCTGATACAAAGACTGGCGACGAGTGTTCGGATCTGAAATTTCTGTTTTAGGCCTCCGTTTCTTGCGTTTGCTACCTATTTCATTGTCCCTGTTCTTGTTCCGGAATCGTACTTCCGTTTCATTTACGGATATGCACGTGCCCGAAACGTCATACAAGGGGATTTTAATCTTAGATTTCTTTCTTGAATAGTTTTCTGATGACTGTTGATTCAGACGATCGACCAGCTTTTTGACCGAAAATAAGTAATCTGTCATTTTTAACCAAAGTGGCCCCAAGTTTAAAGAAACAGACCTTCGAATTTCCCGTCAATATATAAACTTCTGTTCCGTTTGAATTGTAATAGTTGCTGCCAGAACAAACCAACAAAATCCGCAATTTTGAGCACCTAGCAATGGTCAAGTTAACAATTTTTATAGAAAGTGCATAGGCATTTTCTGTTTCTAGAACTGTTGAAAAACGTTTTTCACCATTAAAAGTGTTTATTTTAACGTCCTGGTTCACATCCTTCCTCTTAACACACGGCGACGGTTTATTTCATCAAAAGAAACACTACTTCGACGAAATCACTGTTTAAAATCCTATTTACTATTTATATTTCATTCTAAACTTAATAATTACTACCAAAACAGTGGCTAATATATTGAAACTATCGTTATATTATATTTACATATGTTGATATTATTATAAATAAAACTCATACATCCGGAATCTAAGTGCTTTTACAAGTTTAATTTCCGTGAATCCACAATATGATATACCGAGAAGCGGAAACTGTATTCATATTGTATCTTCTTATAATTGATATAATACAGTTTCATTATTAGATAGACAAGATGTGAAAGTACAATTGATAGTTATAGTGACTCAAAGTACAATTGATAGTTATAGTGACTCACAATTCGGTCGATTGATACTTGACAATATATTTTTTTTATTTTTTTATTTTTTTTGTTATTTTTCTATTTATTTTATTTGTTTGTTTTATTTTATTACATTGCACAGTAAAGATCATCTTGTGACTTTCCTGGTACAGTAGAAGGATACCTCAGACGCCTCTTTGTGTATTATTTTCGGCACTTGAGTAGGACCACCGACGTTCTATAAGCCAGCTGGATTGCTTCCTCATTTGAAAGAATAAAAATCCTTTACGGGATTCAAACCCACAGCGATGAGGAGCATATATTAACCAATATTAGCATAACACTTTATTGTTACAGAAAGCGGTTGTCATGAACTTATTTATTGAACACGTCCATGTCTAGACGCACATTAGTTTAATCTACTTTCCTTCCCAGAGTCATGGCAAACATCACCACTTGCAGGAAGTAACAGGGTGACACACGACCTAGTCAATGAAAGGCAGCAGCCAACTTCTAGTGAGAGGAAACAGAAGATTGCTTGGCCAAAGATGAACGACAAAGGCTGGGCACTGTTTGACGAAGACTTACACTTAGTCCTACAGTCAACACTCATCGGAGCAGTGGGAAGGAAATTGGAGGTACTTAGTTCACTTATATACACACTTGGGAAGGAAAGATTTGGCTTAGAAAATAAACCCAATCTACCGCAACCACCTCCAGTCCCTAACAGACGACTGTGTGAAATAAAGAAGATCCGACTGGAACTGCGGTCCCTCAGGAAGCAGTACAAGCAATCAAGTACGGTTGAGAAGGAAGGGATTAAGCAACTCAGAGAGCAGATACGATCAAGACTCAAGTCGCTGACCAATGCTGAAAGACTTAGACGAAAAAGGAGGGAAAAGACAAAGAAAAGAACAGCTTTCATATCAAACCCATATAAATTTACGAAAGAACTATTGGGCGAGGAGAAATGTGGTAAGCTGGAGAGTAGTCGAAACGAGGTGGAAGAGTACCTTAAGGAAACCCATTCTGACCCACACCGAAGCGAATCATTGGGAGAATGCGGAAGAATCCAACCAGTAGACGAGCCTGCCATTCCGCTAAACATGAAGGAGCCCACACGGAAAGAAATAAACGATGTGGTCAAGAAAGCACGCTCTTGCTCTGCCCCAGGCCCTAGTGGCATCCCATACAAGGTGTATAAGAAATGACCAAAGCTTTTAAGAACACTATGGTCACTTTTACGGGTGGTATGGAGGAAAGGAAGCATTCCAAATTGCTGGCAGACAGCGGAGGGCTGTCTTGTCCCAAAGGAGAAGAACTCGAAGAATATAACACAGTTCCGAACCATATCATTGTTGAGTGTGGAAGGAAAGATTTTCTTCTCCATCCTAGCCAAGAGAATGACAACTAACATGATAGAAAATAAGTATATCGACACGTCTGTACAGAAAGGTGGAATCCCAGGATTCTCTGGCTGCGTGGAGCACACTAGTGCGCTCACACAACTGCTACACGAGGCAAGAATCAACCAAAAAGACCTTACAGTAGTATGGCTAGACCTTGCAAATGCTTATGGCTCCATACCCCACCAACTTATTCTTGAGGCACTACAGCACTACCATGTTCCAGAACAAGCAAGAAATTTGGTCACAAGCTTCTTCAATAACATCCATTTGAGGTTCTCATGCAGTAGATTTACCACAGATTGGGTTCCACTGGAGAAAGGCATTGTCACAGGATGCACCATCTCTGTCATATTGTTTGTTATGGGTATGAACATGATCATCCGAGCAGCAGAGAGGGAATCAAGAGGTCCACAGACAAATGCCGGCATTCGTCTCCCATCCAATAGGGGTTTCATGGATGACATGACTATCACCACAGAAACCCACATCCAGGCGAGATGGATTCTGCACGCACTTGATGAAACAGTGTCATGGGCAAGGATGTTATTTAAGCCAAGAAAGTCAAGGTGTTTGGTAGTGAGGAAGGGGAAAGTAACAGACAGATTCAACTGACTATACAGAAAGAAGAGATTCCTTCGTTAGTCAACAACCCAGTAAAGTGTTTGGGAAAGTGGTTTGATTCTACACTCAAGGACACCAAAAGCCAAGGACGACTAAAACAGCAAGTTGAAGAAGGGCTAAAGAGAATAGACAAGTCAGAACTCCCTGGAAAGTACAAAGCATGGATCTTCCAGCACGGTCTTTTAGCTAGACTTATCTGGCCATTGATAATCAATGAAATCCCCATCAGTTTAGTCGAGAAGCTGGAGCAGTCAGTTAGCAAGCATCAAAGGAGATGGCTAGGCCTCCCTCCATCATTCACCAGTTTAGGTTTATATAGCCGGTCATCAAAACTACAGATGCCATTCAACTCACTGGTCGAAGAATACAAAGTTGCTAAGGCACGTCTGCTGCTTACACTTAGGGACTCGTCTGATGAGAAGATCAGTGGAGCAGGAATTGAAATAAGAACTGGGAGGAAATGGTCAGTTAAGCAGGCAGTAGACCGAGCTGAAAGTAGTTTAAAGCTCCAGGATATTGTAGGAACAACAAACAAGGGCAGAGAAGGACTAGGTATCAGGTTAAAACAGAGATGGAGCGATTCTGATAAAGTGGAGAGAAGATCAATGGTGCAGACAGAACTAAGGAGAGCAGAAGATGAAACACGGTCATCAAGATCAGTCAAACTTGGTTCTCAGGGAAGCTGGATGAAGTGGAACTTGCCAGAGAGGCAGTTAACCTGGCAGGAGCTGTTGAGTTATGAGTTTTCTCCTTAGATCTGTTTACGACCTACTGCCCTCCCCAACAAATCTTAAGCTGTGGAAGTTGTCAGAAGATCCCAGCTGTCCACTTTGCGGGAATGTAGGATCATTACGCCATATCATGTCATCATGTAATACTGCACTGTCCCAGGGACGATACAGATGGCGCCACGACCAAGTTCTTCGTGAAATGGCGGACATCCTGGAGAAAGAGAGAAAGAAAGATAGACCGTTGAAAAAGACTGGACCACACTTTATCAATTTTGTTAAAGAGGGGGAGAAGAAGTCTGCAAAATCAACATGTACTGGCATTTTACATGATTCAAAGAACTGGGAAATGCTGGTAGACCTTGGGAAGAAGTTAAAGTTCCCAGAGGAAGTGACTCACACATCCCTCCGGCCAGATATAGTAATGTGGTCAAGGTCTCCGAATTTGATGGTGATAGTAGAACTCACTGTTCCTTGGGAAGAGAGAGTAGAAGAGTCCCATGAGATCAAGAAGGGGAAATACCAAGACTTGGCAGACACATGTAAAGAAAGAGGATGGAAGACATGGGTCTTCCCAGTAGAAGTTGGTTGCAGAGGCTTTCCATCACAGTCAGTTTGGAAAATGCTGGGAGCAGTGGGCATTAAAGGAGGAGCCCGGAATACAGCAGCACATGCTCTTGGCAAAGCTGCAGAGAGAGCGTCCAGTTGGCTCTGGCTAAGACGCAATGAACCAACCTGGCAGCCATCGTAGACGAGGTAGTACCTGATCAACACTACCTGCCCCACCATCTTGAGGATGTTCCGAGATAAGGGGCGAAACATCCAGTGACAGATGGGTACTCGGCTGATGACGTCTACGTTAAGCAGTATATCTGTATTTTCACATCATAATTTATAAGCCGATGTTAATGACGGAATGCGTGTGTCGAGGTTACATGATAAGTTCGCTAATTGCCGCACTTGTCGCTTAAAGTCGCATCTTTGACGCGAAATGTCGCAACTACCGCTAAATATCGCAAAATCTTCTGCCGATAAAAGTCGCATTGGTAACGTTAAATGTCGCATGACTTCCCCTTGCCATACTACCGTTAAAGGAATAGGAATGGATGGATTGATGTCTGTCTAATATAAATATTCATCATAAAAAAAGAGGAACCATGACAGTTTACCTATTGACATCAACCCTATAAGAGAGAAATTCGTGTTTTAAGACACTATTTTTTACTTGAGAAATAAGTTCATGGGCGCCGCTATTTTGGCGTTCTGTCATTCTCGCGAGACAGACGAGACCGAGATTGTGACGTTTAATACCCACTTCCGGTATAGGTGTATACGCTGGTACAACTGAAATATACCTTGATGAAGAACTTATTAATTTTATTACGTACATTATATATTATTTATGAAAACATCATATGGAACTGAATTGCTTTAATTAATTAATTGAAGACGCCGCGACATTAATTATTATTTCTCCGATATTCAAGCTTGCTGATGGCCCCACCACATGATTTAAGCAATGGCTGCTTAATTTTCAAAGATAAACCATAAATTTAATTTGGGTACTATGAGAAACTTCTTCAAATTGACGATATATCCTTTTATTTTGTACTTAATTTTCGCCAGACAAGCTGTCCAAATAGGGTACATCGTCGGTCATGTATCTTTTTTTCAGGTAAAATACCAACTAAATCCAATATATATCTACTTACCAAATTCCTTTCCCCGACAGATACGCATTTCTACTACCGTAAATTTAATCCAATAAATCAAAAAAAAATCATAAATCTACTTAATATTTAAAATGATTATTGGTAACTGAAAAAAATGTGTTGCTATTTTATGACGTGCTGTAATTTACTACAGTATAATTTGACAGGTGTGGAACCTAATTCCCCTTAAGGTCATTCAGTTCACTGATGAAGCGTAAAAAAATAGATGTCTATTTCGTCATTAGAATATTTGACAAGGGTGATTTACCAATCAGGGCAACATTGTGCATGATCAAAAGGTCTGTCGGCACAGAGGCATACAAGTATGGAGGCTATTCGTTGCCAAAAATCCAGCCTTGTTGATCTGAGTTGAACAGTTTGTTAATGGAAAAAATACAATTGTATTTCTTTGTATGTAAACTCCAATGTTGCATACTTGCATTGAGTTTGCCGATTTAACATTGTAAACATGCATCTACAAAATACATTTTGTTAAACGACAAAACATTAACTGATAGTAGCAATACCAAGTGTTGGAATACTCAAAACAGAAGTTACATTCTTAGCTTTACATTGTCGAACCATCATGATTCAGATCAGCATAATCCAGCTTTACACGTTTTTCAATAGGAGATAAAATAAGCTCCGCCCATTTTCCCGCCCACTAAATCATCGTAAATAAACGTATTTTCCGCTCATTTTCGGTATTTACCGTCGGCGACAAGAAGCGGCGTAGTTTCCGTTTATCATACCTTTTAGGTGTTTAGTTACTAAACATAATTCACTTGCATGATTGTCTACAATCAACATCAGCGGACTTTAAAGGAATATAGGCATATAAGTTTTAAAACGTTGTAGACACCACATTTCCTGGAAAAAGAAACTTAAAAAAACCCAAAAAAACACCAGGTTACATACTGTCTGAGGTAAAATATTTTTCAAGGAAGTGAAAACTATTGAAAAGGAATGAGTAACATTTATTTGCATAGGAATGAGTAACATTTACAGTTAAGCTGCTACTTTACCACTTTCAAATTTTCAAGTCAACATCTGATAGAGATTTTGATACGACTAATTACTCATACAGACCAAATTCTGGCTGTTGTCTTTCCTAGTAGTACTATTATATTAGTAACCTTAATTCTAGCGTATGACTTGACAAGAAAAAAAACTTTTAACAATAGTAAAATTATAACCAAAGTTGTATGTACCCTTTCGTACATAACTTTTTATTTTTACCATATATTTTCCCATTTTTCCAATCTTGTTTTTCAGTTAAATTTAAATGAGTCCAAATGTATGTATGTTGATTATCAATTTATGTATACCTTGTTTATTTTATCTCTTAGAAAGCCATGACTTACAAAACTTAATAAATATTCTGTGTAGTATTTCATATACATAAAAGTAGTTCTCTGTTTTTGATCATATAGACAGCAAATCTAGATAGCAAATCTAGGTAACAACTAATGACAGCATGTAAACACATATTTTAGAGGTGCTATTGAGTCAGCACAATGCATAAAAAGACCTAAACCTACGCCAATTTACATATATTTAACAATAAAAGGCTAAACCACATCCTATGACTCAAAATATCTCCCAATGCAGGTAAACAGAGTTGCCAGGATACACTGAATATTCATTTCAACATTAAAATGGGACAAATTCACAAGTTTTTGTTATACAACGGAATTATCGATAGTAAACTTTGCATTGTTTCGTGGTTATACACTTGGTCAAAAAATTTTCTACAAACAACATAGTCCTTTAAAGAAAGAAGGCACAGACTTATTGTTCAGTTCTCTTTATTCTTGTTGCCAAAAGTGCCTTCCATGTATCGCATTCTAGTACTATTTGCTGAAGGTAAAAAAAAAAGACATGCTTAAGAGTATTGCCGTGGCTCACAAAACCCTATCATGGATATTAATGTCTAGTGGTGTGTGTCATTATATATGGAAAACATTTCCTTATGTTATTTCACCAACTTTAGTTTTTGCATATTAATATGCTCATTATCAGTATATACGTTGTTACATTTTTACATTATATCTTAACCAATTTTGCATTACTTGAATATCCTGTACTAGAATACGTTTTAACAAAATCAGAGGATGTTCAAAGTCAAGATTGATGTAACAGTTTCTATATAATTTGAAATATTTTTTGTACCAGCAAGAGTTACCTCTCTTTATATTCTGCTTTCGTGAAATTGGCTCCGCCTATTAATTTTCGTCTATTTCCGTGATAATTCCATATATGGAAGTTGCAAAATCGTTTACAAATGTTAATCGCGTTAGAATGTAAAAGGAAAGTGTGGTGTTGTAAACCTGAGTGTGTCAAGTTGATGCAGTTACATTCTCAACGTCATGATGCACAGCATTAAACGTATTGTGTACGTCCTATCGTTTACATTTCTACATGTCGCAAATTTGAAATTATACATTTATAAATACAGTTTGCAATTTATCTAAGTTGCATGTTAACAGCTTTCATTTTATCAAATCGAGATAATCAAAATGCTTAATACCAGTGCAGTATGTAACTCTCGGATCGACAATTAGATTTTTACTAATCTGTTTAGTAGAACCGAAGTATGCATTGTCAAGTTTCAAAGGCTGGATTTTTGGCAACGAATAGCCTCTATATACAAGGAGCAAAAAAAATCGTCAGTACATAGTGTGACAGGAGCATTTGGTGCAAATTAGGAACAATTAAAATGGACAATGCGCAGTATTAGACATAAGTAGTAAGAACCAGCAATTGTGTGAATAAATTATGCAAATAAGACTTTTGAGCAGCCAATAAAAATGATTTGCCTGCAGTTAATATTAGGGTACGATTACGATGCGCAGCATCATATGTTGACAGACATGTTAACAATTTACTTTTCAAAAGAGTTGCTTATATTTTTGAAATGTGTACATCAATTATAACATATGTTCACACCTTTAAATTTAAAAGTCAGAATCAAACTGCAAAAATTTAATTATATGTACTATTAAGAACACGTTTTAAATAGTAGGGTTTTTGTAATGGAAGTGGCTAGCGTACGGGCCCGTACGGCTAGCCAAAGGTTTTAGCCGTACGTGAGTCACGTACGACTAGCAAGGACACGCTGTATTGGCTAGCCGTACGGCACTTTTCAAAATTTTATGGAAGTCGAAAATGCATATGTTATTTTATGACTTTAAGCGAGGATTTTAACCAAGAAACAGCATTAATTGTCTTTGGATGTTAACTTTTTAGAGATTAATCGCCTTGATCGCTATATATATCGATCTTTGTCAACGCAAGATGTCGAGAAAAAAAATAGCCTTTGCTTGCATTTACACCAATTGAAATAGTTTACAAAATTTTGATAATAATCCTTTTTTGTTTCATTAAGTTTAATTTTCGACACCTTTTATATGAAAAAAAAACAACAAACACTGAAAATGATTGTTGTTAGGCTCTTGATAATTGCGACAATTACCGACGGTACTGTATAGAAGTTTGTCCATCAAGGAAAGTTTGCATGTTCCGTGAAAGGCATTCTAAAATTCTATTGTCAGTCCCTGGATAGGTTTTAATTAAGGCTGATTTATTGATTGACTGTGCTTTTATGTTCGATATTTATCTACTGTTTTGAAAATTATATAATTATTTTTGCATTTCACCGTTTTTTTTTTTTTTGTCAATCAATGTTCTTTTTATTTATTTATTCCACTCCGATCATTTTTTATTCGATCCATGTGCTTAAAATTAACAAAAATGATTTAATAATTCATACAAATAAAACAACAAATGATAAGCATGAAAATCAACAATTTTATAACGTTCGACTTCCATATAATTTTGAAAAGTGCCGTACGGCTAGACAATACGTACAGTGCGTCCTGTCTAGTCGTTCGTGACTCACGTACGGCTAGAACTTTTGGCTAGCCGTACGTTTCTTTATTTATTATTATTATTTATTTTTTTGATATTGTTACGTATTTTGAACCATAAAAAGTTTCCTCTACACCTCCTGTGAAAATTAAATTGTCTGGTCATTAATATTTCCTTACGATTCAACTAGATTTATCATGAATCTAAAGATGTGGGGGAAATGACATCACGCGCACCTGTTTTTATACGGCCAATACACAAACATGGCCGCGCTTACTGATTTGTAGAAATCGGTGATTTAGCGATTTAAATTTTGTTATCATTCGTTTAATATTATTATTTGGCGGCAGAAAATTTGCAGAATTATTATTTATAGTATTCTTTTTCTGAAATCAAGTTTTTGTTCTAACCTTGTCTTTCCCTTTAAAGATCGCAAGATTTTATTCATGATCAAATTAAGTTAGCTAGTAGTATTAAATTACAATAAACATTGGGTAAATGTTTGTATGTATTTAGTTACTTTGGGACATAAAGGATTGTCCCCGGACCATCTGCCTAGTACTCAAGATAAATGCTTTTTCTTAAAGAGATTTGGTCTACAAAGGGCACATTTACAAACTATTTTAAATATTGTTAAAAATAATAGAAACGTATCATTTCGATATTCTTGCAAAATTTAGAACAAAAACTATATATCTAGTTCTACATGAATTATGACATATATGATGAATTACAAACGTTAAGTTCTAGAACATCCACATAATTCTTTCATGGAATCATAAATATTTATGGTATTGCATCATAGACGAAATCACTTTAAGTGTATTGCTCTGTGTACTTTTGCAATTTTATAACTAGACTAGCGTCCGTCTACTTGTCATGGATCGCCAAAGACTTAGGATTCCTTCATTTGAGGAAGCTATCCAGCTACCTGTCGAAACCTCTGCCCTGAAGTTCCCGTTCGTGCATGGAGGTTTACTAGAGGTGATCATCCACCAAAAAAACTGAAAAACCGTTATGTAAGCTTTTTGTGTTGGTTTAATGCAAAAAATTAACTTAATAAAAAGTTTTTAAAAATCGTGTTAGGAGAAATAAAATTCTTATTTTTTTATTGTTGTTGTTTGTTTGTTTCAGTTTTTTTTTTTTTTTTTTTTTTCATTGTTTTTTTTTTTTTGTTTTTTTGTTTTTTTTTTTTTTTTTTTTTTTTTTTTTTTTTTTTTTTTGTATACAACCTAGTAATAAAAATCTGGAAACAAAGTGATCCCTCGGAAGCATTAATCACAACAAAAATTACAAGATAATTGCAGACTCGGTTTATTGAATCTGTACATGAGGGATAATGGATACGTGCAACATCCCTCACGCCCCCTAGCACCGGCTTGGGCAATCTTAAAAAGTTCATAGTGTGTGTTTATTTTAGATTTCAGGTCTGAATAAAACGCAGCCGACAATTCTGACAATGGTTAGGCTGTATATATTTGCAAGCCGAATCTTAACCTGCTGTATTTGTAAAATGCACTTTTTAAGCTTCCATTTTTAAAAACTGGCTATCAACCTGGAAATATCAAGATAGAAATTTTTTAAGTTAGTTAGCCATAAGTACACTGCCAACTCAGTCTGCACGAATATGCAGCCCTGCTTATATGCATCTGGGTATCTCAAAGTTCAATGTTACCATATATAAAATATAAAAGTATTAATTATAACATTTTATTACTAAAAAAGTGACATATGTTCGTAGTCAAGTTGTCAAGTTGAGCTGAACTGACTATATATTTCAAAATATTGACTGTTAGAATGGTGATTGACCAACAATTCATATTGTAATATATCTAGGATAAATTTCAAATCTGCCTAAAATATAAAAAGACTGCCCCACTCTTTTTTATGAACTCAACGTTTCAGGCAAATTGATATCTACGAAAAAAATCTCTTGGATCCTTGTATTGTTTATTGGTAATTTGAAATGATTTTATATCATAAGAAATAAATAATTAGTTTGACTTTCATATGTTTTCTTATTTTTACCCTTGGATGGGCATTATGTCACTTAATAATAACATCTCAAATAACTTAGCGAGGGATTGGGGGAGGAGCGAGGGATGCGGGGAGCGTAATGGGGGAGGAGTGAGGGATGGGGGAGGTGCGATTTGGTTTAACTTAGACACAACAATATCTTGACAAATCACGTTTTTAATAAGTACAAATCATTTTCTATAACATTGGTTTTATTCGTATACATAATGGCAAGAAAGTAAGCAATGCAAGTCCCTCTTCTGTTACGTAAACCGTACAAAATGCAAGATTTTCTTGATATGATATTTATAAGACATGTATATAACAATTGAAGGCCACCCTTTCACCAGGTCAACCGTATAGTATACCCATCATTATCATGAAGAGTTTTAAGAATATTTAACAAATTAATGATAGTATTTTATAACATGATTGTGTAAAGTGAAATTATGTCAGAAACACATTGAAAAAACAACACAAAGACTCAAAATCATAATAAATTATAAAATATTGACAAAATCACATGACATTTGCATTAAAAACACATTATAGATTCATGTTTTTTTCAATGTGAATGAAATTAAAGTACTAAAGTTCGTTGATTGTGATTATTTCTTTATGTTTCTCAAACTCTGTTCAAAGTTCTATTTTATTTCGTTCTCTCATCTGGAAGGGTTTACCTTTAATTTATGTAAAAAACCTAACTTTTATTTAAATATTATACAAAAGTATGATAATATTTTAATGAATCTCAAAAGTACTTAAGTGTTTTCAGATACAAATGTAAAAAAAATCGACAAAAATGATAAATATTTGATGATTTAAAGGCCCATTATGCCTCAGAAATGCTTCTTTTTTATTTCTCGAAAACTATTGTTTTCGGTATCTTTTTACATTTTTCAAATATTACTAATTTGCGACATGTATGAGCAATTTATTGCTTCGTTTCCTTTGTCGGCAACTTGACAGTTGGTATGAATTAGTAGTATTTTCTAAAGATGTCAAAATACTGCTTTGCTCTGTTTTCTTTTTCCTACATATTGGAAACATTTTTCATGTTCAGAGCTACTTTATACAGTGTGTTAAACATCTAGAAATGTTCTAAACCCATTATTTAAACGATATTAAAAACATGGTTGGTATTTCTTATGGAATTAAAGAAATGCGATTTCTAAGGTATAATTTGCCTTTAAAACAAATTACTACATGTAATTACACACACTTGATCAGAAAAAGAGATGAAACAGGTCTAGTCTTATAATAAATGTCTTATAATATTATACAATAAACTCAATTATTTTAAAGTGGATTGGTCTAGAATGGACACATTTTCAAATATTTATAAATAAATCAATAGAAATTTATAATTTGTATAACTTTGGAAAGTGTTGGACAAGTTATAAGTGATTTATATGAATATTCTTGGGATGAATAGCCATATTTTGTTCGAGAACACTTTATTATTTGCAATAAATGAATATGTAATAATTGATCATGTTTATCGCATTTACCAACAACACCCGTTTATATAGTTTTGTCGTATTTTGTTGTTACATATGACACTAAATTCTATCAACATATTTTTTCTTGGTATAGCACACTGGACCAATTCACTTTAAAAGGGACAGATGATGTACCCGCAAGAGGGTTGCACTTATCTTTTCCTATTGTTAACAAATAAATAGGTCAACAACACTTTAATTAACATTTTTACAACGGCGATTACAGTGTAAATAATTCACCACCCTTCCCTTTCGGATTTACAATTGTCACGCGGTAGCTCAATGTTTGCAGACTGATACTGACTTCCGGTTGTAAGAATTCCGGATGACGCTTGATCTTGTAAATGCGCATTGACTGGACTTGCGCATGCGCTATTTTCTGATCGGGATATCTGGTTTTGGCTGTTACAGTCATTGAACTTTTGACGCTTGTTTTGTAATTTGGAAATGTCATGTTGGTCTTTGGTTTGTTCGCTTCTTTTAAGGCCTGAGGAATGGTGCCAATTTGTAACAAGTTGACAAGGATTGGGTTTGACGTCAACCTCCGGTGGTGGAACTTCAAATCCATTTGAAGATCTTTGTTGGTTGAAATTCACCGACTGGCCAGAATTCCCGGTATTGTTTTCACTTCTTGGTGACGTATCTGACCTTTCATTATCTAATGCTCTTCGTGAGTAATACTTCACCATAGAGTTTGTATCACTTTGCCGGCATGCCATCATCGCTAAATCGTCGTTTGATTGGTTGAACTGTGCTTGGTTCCCGGTCGAACCTGTAACAGTCCGATTATGTGGTACCCTGTTCGAGAAAGTGATTGCTCGTGGTATTGTAAACGGAAAACTACCGGAGCTTTGAGGAACATTCTGAAAGCCGGGTGGTGACGGTGTCATTCTCCCTGGCCCTCTGAAATGATAATGTAAGCGATGATACAAAAATGCCTCCAAAACAATATAATCGATATGTATATGTACAGATAACTCAGTATGAATCGTTGCAGAAGCTTATAACAGTTCTCCCCCGTGTCTGATAACCAAAGATGATGCATTGATGTTTGAATAATTAGAATACATGCATAAAATGTATCAATAGCAAAAATACCCCGTGTCTGATAACCAAAGTCATACATTGATGATTGTGTAATAATTGCACATTTATGTGTATTTGTATCAATAACATAAACATGCATTAATGTAATGAACTTAACTGTATACATTCGGTCATTGTTATACTTTTGCTTGATGTTAAATAAATAAATATGTAATATGTAGATTTCTTTCTAGATACTCATTTGGTTTTATAAATACAGTAATGATTCTTAGAATTCCCTACTTATTTCACTCGTCTAATTCTTTGATTTACTTCCCTTAGTATTGAAAAATGCATCTTATGCGATGCGTCTATACACACATACAAATTGAATGATACAATGAAAAATTACCTATCAAAGCTGTCTCTGAAACCTTTTGCAAATGGATTGTGATCAATCTTCAACTGTGTAATCTGCAAAATATAATTTCATGTTTCATGATCATTCAGGCATCTTTTCTTGATCACGTGATGCTTTTGATTTTATATAGACCAGATTTGATATTTCCAAATATTGTAATTCAGGTGGTAACAACACTTATGTGAAATTTTATAAAATTTCCTGTGTGAAATTTTATATATGTACATAATTATGCTTCTAAAACCATTTTTAAACATCCAAGAACATGTTATTAAAATATGTACTGCAAATGTTTAATTGCATTATGTGTAATCATTAAAATGTATGCGTTAATTTCTTATTGAAAAATTTGGCTTATACTTTATAGAAAATAATTTTTTATTTGCCTCCCTATATTTGAAAATATCTTTACAAATAATGCTTTTAGGAACTTACAATATCGATTAATCTTCATTTTAGCATCATATATATGATAAAATACCATAAAGATTGAATTACAAGATCTTTAAACATATATCCTAATGTGAACGTTACTAAAGGCGTCATTCTTCATAAAAATTAAGATATTTAATTAGTAAATATAGTATTTAATAACGGAGCTATGTATAATGGATAATTGTTGGGTCAGTCTATAACCGACAAAAGATGTCCTATAAAATTTGGGAACTTTTTGCCAGTTATTCCTTGTTTAAAATTCGGTACAACAAGTAACAACATTTGGTTGGTGCATTTTGTGTAGTGATTAAAAAAACGAAACTTACGTCGGTGTTTTGATATGCAGTTACGGCAATAAACTGTGTCTCCGGAAATGAGTGTGTCTGTAAGCTCTTCTGGTCTTCCGGTGCACAAGAGTCAACTTGGATCACGTGAATTCGCGGCTGGTATTTATGCATTGAGTTTAGTATGACCTGAAATAAATATGTTTGAATTATTAAAAAAAAAAATCTTCTTAAATGCAACAAGAATGTCAAATCGATTTCACAGCCAATGTTTGATTTTTTTTCTCGAAACTTTGTTGTCTTTAAATGATTGAAAATGACTTGTTCTTAAAAGAGAATTTTTTTCTGGTGATAAATGATATAATATAAAAATTCGCGTTGTTTCTAATTGTGCTTGTTATTATAAGTGTTATGTCTGTTCTTTACTGACTGTGTACTTCTATATTTATCTAGTCCTCGGGAATAATTTGTCAAGCCTGTCGACAAAGGTCATCTAAAAAAAGAGATCGGAAATGGCCTTTATAAACAAGTGGTCTTTATTTGGAGCTCATTTTGTTTTATTTAATCAATGAAAGATTGCCAAAGAAGGGCATTTTTTTTAACAGAATGATCTTTTTTTCAGAATGCCGGGCACTTTGATTTTATAATGTAAATTTATTATGTAAATTCTAAGTTTCCATCAGAAAGCGTGAGTGAACTTAGGTTATTTTTGGTAAATAAGAAGTGCAAGCTAAGAATACTTTTAATTTAGACCTCCCGGGTCAATACTTTAGTATAGTAGCGGAACCGGGTAAGGGCTTACACTTTTACGAATTTTATATTCTACACAAACTATTTAAAACATTGTACATACGTGTCCGGCCTCGGCGTTTTTGTTGTTGGTTAATTTAAGTTTTCCAAAAACAATATCTTGCTTCATCCAATGTGCTCCAGAGTTTGGTGAATCCGGGTGTAGGTAAACACGGCCATCTGTAAAAAAAATCGTTTATAAATTGAATAATTGATAAATGGAAAACATTGTATAGAATTAAAATCATATAAATAATCATGAAATAATAATTAAAAAATAAACCCTGTAAGTCAATGGCTTTATGTATTAATTGAATAAAGAATTGAATCCTTAAATCCTAAATGAAATTATCGTACTTCTTTACTTTGTAAGAATTATGTCCTGAATGTCAGAAGTGTCCTGTATGTCAGTGTTTAAGTAATGTGCTGTATGTCAGTGATTCAGTAAAGTTCTGTTAATCAATAGGGTCCTGTATGTCAGTGTTACTGTATGTCAGTGTTTCAGTAGTGTCCTGTTTGTCAGTGTTTTAGTAGTGTCCTGTATGTCAGTAGTGTCCTGTATGTCAGTAGTGTCCTGTATGTCAGTAGTGTCCTGTTTGTCAGTGTTTCAGTAGTGTCCTGTGGGTCAGTGTTTAAGTAATGTGCTGTTTGTCAGTGTTTAAGTGGTGGCCTGTATGACAGTAGTGTCCTGTATGACAGTGGTCAGAAGTGTGTATGCTTTTTGTTCTGTGTGTCAGTACAGTGTTTCAGTAATGTCATGTGTGTCAGTGTTTCAGTACTGTCATGTGTGTCAGTGTTTCAGTACTGTCATGTATGGCAGTGTTTTGGTAATGTCATGTATGCCAGTGTTTCAGTAGAGTGATGTGAGTCAGTAGTGTTCTGTATGTCAGTAATTTACTGTATGCCAGTAGTGTCATGTGTGTCAGTAGTGACCTATATGTCAGTGTTTCCGTAGAGTCCTGTCAGTCAGTAGTGTCCTGTGTGTCAGTGTTTCAGTACGTGAGTTGTGTCTTTTGTGTTCGTGTTGTGTGAGTTGTGTCATGTGTGTAAATGTTTGAGTAGTGTGTGAGTAGTTTTTTGTTAATCAATATACGAAAGATTGTTAAATTTTATTTGAGTAGAAAGACTGTTAGTATTTTAGTGGAGAAGCGGGGGGGGGGGGTCGAACTCGCAACCCCTAGACTTGTAGTCAGACAGTGTTACCACTGCACCACAGCACCCGCTCTGATTTATAGCTATTTTGGAAGTTCCTTTATACATTAAATTGAGTAATGCAATTTAATTTTCACACCTAGCTAATAAGTCTTAAGTGTTTTACAATTGCTGACATTCACGTCTATGCTCCAGGCTATGATTAAGGACTTTACACAAGAAAATAACTTAAGACTGTTGACAGGCTGTAAAAAAATCATACCAGAAAAAAACATGTTTCGTTAAATAGAATGGCAGTTCTTATATTGACAATAAGTTAGCGGAATCAATACTTGTTGTTAATGATAAATGATGGTTTGAAACAAGTCTTTTTAATCCAATTTTCACATCTTGACATAAAACATTGAACGGAACACGGAATTGAAAAATAAACGAGAAAGAATGGTCTGGTTACACTGTAAGTCTTATATGGCAGCGGACTTCGAGTATACATGACAAATAAAAATACCATATCATATGTTTTATAAACATACAATTTATCAATTCAAAGTGCGATATGAGAAATGATACCAGGGTTATATTTCAGAACACCATGTCTGAAAAGACTCGTAAACGCACACCTAGACTGGTGTTATTATGCATAACAATGTTGTTTTTCAACAAAAGAAATTCAATAATTAAACGCTAGATTTCGCCAACGCAATCAGATGGCTAAGCTCTACTACTTATGAACGGCGCCTGCCACCTTGTAACATGAGAAGATCTGGGATAGTTTTGGCACCAAACGAAACACAGGTGCGACCCTTTCAATTGGATATACCATTATTTATAACGGTAATAAACAACAGTTTAGAATATGTTCTGTAAAACAGTTTCTTGAACACGGTAAATATCAATATTATGATTCACCATTGTATCAACTGCTTTATTGTATTTGCAAAAAAATCATTGTCATGAAAAGGTAACATTCAATTGTCAACGGTGAAATTTGAGAAAGGTTCTGATGTTATCAATAATTTATTATTAATTGGCACTAGTCAATGCACTGCGCATGTCCAGTTCCGACGATTGCGCTCATAGTGAAGATTCGACGAGAGTAAATTCGTGACGCCACTTTAGTCTACTGTGACAATAGTTAGATGTCGAATCTTGCCTTATTAATTATTTGCTATCACTAAACTTCCATTTACATTTTAAAATACAAGCTTTCGGATATTTCTACAGATTTTATAATATCATCTGTTAGCACATTTTAAATTCAAAACTAATTAGAGGAAGGATTTATACGTATATATGTATCATAAGTTATTAAGATTTGTTTACAGGTCAAATGACCCTATTGCAAACAACCGTTTATATACGGTCAAAAAAACTGTCAGGAAGACTTATAACGAATTTATAATACAGAAAAGTTTTTAGAGAGCAAAAATAATGAGATTTCGTCATATATTGACAGCAGCCGTGTATACATGTATAGTAAAACTACTTAAAATACGTTTATCCCATAAAAAAGTGACGTTACAAACGTGCGGTATTGTAAAAATATTAATAATATGTAAACTGTTTGCGGATCCTTTTAAAGTATTTAAAATGCTTCTTTTTCGTTTCAATCTTATTGTCCTTTTCTATTTATAAATAAATTTGTATTTTAACTGTAAGTCAAACTCATCATGAGTAATGACAAAAGTGTGTGCCAGATTTTAATACCGCGGATATTTCATTCTTCGTGAAATATGTTGTGGTCACCTGTCAGTCATAGTATCACGCGGTGATTAAACATTACATACTGACCACTTACCTGGATGTACCGAAATCTAATTATAGTCCGTAATATATGACAACAATTGTGTTTCAAGTGGTGCCTAAAGTTTGACCATTTCGTACTACCCCCGCTGACCGTTGACGCCAGCCGTTACAAAAAAGCTCTTATTATAAAACAACGATAATTTGACATAGAAAAATAGGGAAATAAAGACATGATCACAAATGGTGATTAGTCGGTATTGACTGCTTTTTGTCGTTTTTGTATCTTTTATGTTGTTTTATTTCTGTTTTGTTCTGTGCTCTTTTGTTGAAATAAATTTTTAATAAGTTTTAAAACATTACATTGTGCAAACCTATCATATATTTATATTTAGTATATTTCAGTTTTCATGTGGCGATATATAAAAAAGTAACAAATGACATAGAGTATGGTTTTATCATGTAAATAGTTATTATTATAAAATGCTATATATATATGTGCTTTATACATTTGTAATCTCCTGTAATTCTGTAAAGAATGGTTATATACATGTTCTTATGATATATTTAATGTTGCTTTATATTGTATCATATGATGAGACTTTTATAAATAAATTAATTTATAATAAAAATAATACAATTATTTTAAATTTTGAATGATTCGCTTATTGATTCAAATTTGACATATACTTCGCGTCTTTTACCCAGCCCATGAACTACAGACCGTGTTTAAGTATGCTAACTATCTCGGTATATGTTCAACCCTGTGAGCAAAGTCCACCTTAAAGAAAGATCAAACATGGCATTGATAGACAAATGGCCTTTATTTGGAGGTTGATGTCTTATATTTATTCAATTAAGAGTTGTTGAAAAGTGACCATTATTTACAGGATTATCTTTATTTCGATGTGGTCTTAAAACAGGTTTAACTGTACATACTTTGAGGAAGTTGTTCCGCTTGTCCACACGGCACCCAGTGTCCGTTCTGGAACTTCCAGTGACTGTTATCAGCCAGCACGATGTCTACAAACACGTTGTACTGAGAGTGGGGATCGAGCCCGGTTAAACTGTACTGTAGGGTCGGGAACATACGTCTGTAATAGAAACAAGCAATTTTGATATCGTTCTAGCTGAATAAAAGGTCAAAGTTCTTATTATATATGTATGTGAATATTTTTGTTGTTGATTGTGTGTGGGTTTGTTTTTTGTTTTGTTTTTGTCTTGTTTTTTTGTACTATTGTTGCTGTTGTTTTGTTGGTGTTTCTGTTTTTTTTTATCGTTGTTTCATTTATTTTTTTTACATTTAGTATTTCTTTCTTATTATTTATATTTCACCTTTCATTCATCTGTCATTCTATGATTGCAATGAAGTATGATTCTTATATTAATTATATATACTTATATATGAAATACTGAGAAATATTGATGCAATAACTTGCGTAAATTTATTTTCCATATTATCACTGTAAAGAAGTATTGCCGAACTACTTATTTCTAAATTCAGCCAAAACACAAAATTAAAATTAAATCTTTCAAATTGTAATATCAAAAAGAAAAATGTATATGATAAACTTCATGTTTTTCCTACGAATACTACATCTTGTGGTTTGAAAATTTTCATATTTCACTCGTGGCTACCTCTCGATGAAAATAAATTCTGTATTTATAGAAAAAACTTGAATATCCTCTATCTATATACTTATTTCATTTATTCATTTATTTATTATCTTTTTTTTTGTTCCTTTTTGTTGTTGTTGCTTTCTGTTGTTGTTCAATTGTTATTTTTCTCTCTTTTTTCGTGTTTTATCCTAGTACTCAAAGTAATTATTGAATTTGATTTTGGCACTCGAATGATTAGAGAGTGATCCGTAAAATACGATAAGAAATTATTATAATTTTAAAGGACTCCATTTAGGTTTATCTAAATGACCTAAAATAAAAAGCGTTTAAACGGTTTTCACTCAAATCGGACTAAGAACAGCATAAAAAACGATTTTCAATATATTTCAAAGTATATTTCTCTACTTTCTCTGCATATATTTCTATTTGAAATGCCCCAGTTCATTTATGTAAGAAATTCAGATGTTATGTTTTTAGGCTTTAAAACCTCAGTACAGTCCCTTTAAGTCTGTATAATTTTCTGTCTGAAAAAAAAACCTATTCTTTTCTTTTAGTTTATTCTTTTATTTAACTATTGGCCACAATACAAAAGCCCAAGCAATTCAGTAATATATTTGATACCTTTATTTTTCAACTGTAAATTTCTTTCTTTGTGGCTTTTTTAAAAGAATATTCGCATGGGATAATCGTAGAAGGAAATATTTCCAAAGTTTTAAATTTTGCACAATTATTTGAAAAAAGTTCAGTAGAAAAAGACAAGGACATTTTACATTTTTAATTTATTTTAAAAAAAGTAGCAGCTTATATTGTGACATTGTTGGTACTTCATACAAAGTGTGTATTTTTTATTGCGTTGGCTATTATAATATAATAAACTTTTCTATTTTGTTCTGTTTTTTTTTTTTTTTTTTTTTTTTTTTTTAAAGAATGTTTTATTCTATGACAGAAAATAAAAAAGGGCCACACGAGGTTCTTGTTATTAAATGGCTTCCAAATTTTTCGAACAATTAATGATTGTCCTAATGAGAATCATAATATTTCGGTCTTATATCATCTTTGTAAATGAAAAGAAATGAATATAGACAACATTTTGAAGTCCAGCATCCTTATTGTCAAAGAATTGTAAAACTAAGAAAATAGCGGGATAGCGGGGACTTTAACTTTTAGATACCTAAATCATTATCGTCAGCCAAAATACTTCAAGTAAATCAACCTTGAGGAAAAAGTAACACTTTTAAGAAATATAAAAAATAGATTCACAATGCGCGAAAGAATTTACATGACTGTTTGATAATGCAGTATTTATCAGCATATTTCTACTGTGTTATAACGCAGTAAGGGCTGTTTTTGCATTTCCGGGGCTATTGTTTTTGTGGTTCTTTTTTGGGGGGAGGGGGGGGTGCGTGGTGTGGTTTTTTGTGTTTTTGTAGTTTTTCTTATTTTTCGTAGATTTTAATTGCGTTTGCAATTTGTAAATTACTTTCTTTGTACACTTAACAACTTTGTTGAATTACGTGAGCTATTTGTCAATGCGAGAAACGTCTTTGCGTCTTACTAAATATTTCAGACTTTTATAAACTTTAGCACGGGCTGTGAGATTATAAGAGTCTTGATAAATGACCACACACTTGATCTACAAGTCGTTCATTTTCCCTTCCATTTTGGCCCCAAAAATTAACCAACGCATTGACCAGGAAGTACGGGACATGGACAGAAGTGCGGAGCACGAACATATGGTAGGTTCAAATTCTCGGCTCATTTTCCCAAGGGAGGACCGAGGACGGAGACGGTGCTGTAATGTGCCTGCGCATTACTCAATAACTTACAATATTAAGTTCCCATATCAAACAACGAAATAATATTATGATATTGTGTTCATATCGATTTTCTATCGTTGATGGAAAATAATTATGTGAAAATTTGGTGAAAATATAATGAAATATCTCATTGCTTTACAAATAGATATAATGCCCGTGAACAACTATTATTTATTGTTTATTAGCGGGTCGTTTAGGACATTCACAGTTACCATGTAAAAACCTATATTTAGAACATCATCAATGCACTCGCTGTTTTTTATCCTATTTATTGATTGTTGTTGTTTTTCATAAAAATATACAAATAAAAAGCTGTTTTTCACATGAAAATATATTCTTGAGTGTTATTTTATATTGAAATTTAAAATGCGATTTTCCCGGTTTTTTTTTATATTGAAATTGCCCTGACGAGACTTTAACATTTTGTATTGTCTTTCAATTTTACATCATAGCTAATTCATGTGTACACAATTGAATCATAAAAAGACATTCGTTCGTTCGTTTGTTCCCCCCCCCCCTCACTCACACAACCACTCATTCGCGATCAGGGAATATCTACCTGATACATATCGTATATAATTGTTACGAGAATTAAACGAAATTTCACGGAAATAAATTGTTGAAATGTTTTCATTATGCTATTAACATTTTGTGTATTAACTAGTACACCGTTCGTGGTATTCACTGTATGCTTTATCTTATAATTAGCCTTATATTTGATAATGTGTATATATATGAATTTTCAAACTGATTTTGATAATAGACTTTACAAATCAAAGAAACTGTGCCAACTTCTTTAGTGATTCAACATTTATAACTTACCGAATTTTATCAGTACCATTAAAAATAAAAAAAATTTCTGCTTTCAAATTGTCTTTTTTTCATGTAAGTAAAAGTTTTGGATTTTCCATTGGCCTAGTGTTTTTTCGCGTTTTATTCATAAATGCCCGTATTCAAGTTAAATAATAAAAAAATTATATGTCAAAAATCATACATTAAGAGTTCTTAAGAATTAAGGCTTTAATTGAATTTTCGTTCTGATATAAATACGTACGACTTGTCATTGCATAGACGAAAGTTTAATCTTACTACAATAAACACTGAAATTATTATCATTATTCTCCAATCATAACACTTTCATTTATTTAAAATATTTATTTATCTTTCATTTATTTATCATCTTATTATATTATTATTATTATTATTATTATTATTGTTGTTGTTGTCGTTGTTGTTATTGTTAATTATTGTCGTGTAATACTGATACATTACAATCATGTACCTATTAATTCAAATATGATACATAAATAACTATATACATTTCACGATTTTTGTACATATAGTATATTTTAGTCCTTCCAAAATATTTCAGTACCATACATTTATCATATATTTTGCATTAAAAACATTTCAAAATAAAAATACTTTTAATCATGTACTGCAAACTTGGAAACTACAAAAACGAGAGAGTAAAAATGTACATAACATTTCACGCATAAAAAAACAACACAAAAAGCTGTTGACGTTATACATTTATATATACATTATTTAGGCCAGAAGATTTGAGCTTTTAAGATATTTAGAGCATAATGAATGTTTTTAAATAACGGATGATTATCTGTATTGATGCAAATAATCTATAGTATTTATATTCAGATCGATCTAACGCGTGGATAAGTTTTAACTTTATGAAAACCTAATGTTTTCAAATATAGCGAATTCTCAAATTTACAGTTTAGTTTAGTTTTAGTTTAATCATATTTTATTGCTAATATATACATGTAATGTACAGAGAAACACATTGATTTCGAAATAACAAATAGCAAAAGGGTTGGGCCAAAGTTCTTACAACATTGGCGATCGGCCCTCCCCATAAATTTACAACGAAGCGAACCAAAGACTTTTTGTCACATGTACTGGGCAATAATTTGCGTAAAAGAATTCCTATAAAACTTTATTTTATATATTGATATATAAGATATTCAAGACCGACGTTAGGTTTATAATGTACATGCATTATTGTGTTTAAAATGCGCAAGTTAATTACTTGTAAAAGACTTCAAACTTCAAACTTTTATTTCCACATTAGGTTTACATCAAGTAAACAACAAAAGCATCGTTGTATAATAATTACAGTGAAATAGTTGAACTAGTCTGTTTCGCTCTTTTATTTCTCCCTTGTCGGGTTAGACGATTATTTCATCATTCAATTTAACAGAAAAGGGCCAATCACTGCGGTCATTTGAATTCACAGGATAAAAATAGAAAGGTGTTTGACTGATGATAATAAATGGATTAAGGTAATCCTGATTAATCCGACTTTATCCGAATCATTCCGAATGACCCGTCTTTCTTCTTCAATTGCAAGTTGTTTACATTGATGATACATCTTAACTGCTTCTGAATGTGTTGACAATACGTAAAAAAGAAACATCATTATGCATGATTTATATCCGTGTTTTTAAATGAACGTAATTATTGTAATTCATTTTTTTTCTGTATTTTAATCTAAGGCCGGTTATTTCATTATAAGATATGCGAGATAATCCCTTGCAGTGTTAGAACAGAACATAACATACATTTCATTCATATACAACAATAAATTCATTTAAATATGAAAAATTGTAACGCATATCAATAAATGACCGAGTTGTGTCTTATAATAAATGATTAAGAAAATTTGTAATATTTATAATGCTTACATTTAATTGAACAATATTATAAATGTAAACTGGAATCATGAAATATGATAGATAATCGCTTGTACAATGTTAAGAATTGCTTCTTTTATCATTATTATTATTATTTTTTTTTTGATAAAAAAAAAAAACAACAAAAAAACATACTTTTTGTTGAAATAATGATAAATGTATTGCATATATTAAAGGAACTTCACTAAGGTCCAAAGAACACATAAAAACATAAACTTTGAATTTCTTACATAGGTCAGCATTGGCAGTTGAAACATGCAAAAGAATTAAGAAATGATAACAGAAGTATATTAAGAATCCAAGTTTATGCTATTCTTTTACCGACTGGAGAGAAAAGAGCTGCAAAGCTTATCATTTTAGGATATTTTTTTTCACAATGTGAATAATTATTCTGAAAAAAAAACGGAGCAAACGGATGATGTATACTTTTGCACACAAATTTTATGACTAGACCATCATTAAATATAACGTTTATCTCAAAAATTATTTTAAAATCCCGTCATTTCAAATAACTTCAGTGGGGTCCCTTTCAATTTTAATGTATAATATGTTGCTTCTTGTTTGAAAGTTAAATTAAATGTACTATGATGATGTGATTCAACATGGTGCCTTAAGTCAAAGTACTTTATTTTCTGTTCTCTGATAAATAAAGAAGACCACTTTATACACTATAGTTTCTTCAAACGACCGGTGGAACGGTTTTGATTTAAACATTATTTCTAAGAAAAAGTGTGCGGGTTATCTGAACTGTTATCGAGGCCGCTTTTTGGAACTAACCAGTGCGGCTTGCGTCATAACAATTAGAGGAAACATGGTCGAGACGACAGAAGAGTTTGAACCTTAGATCTCTGTGCTAGGCTGCCGCTCACCTTAAATTGAATAATTTTTGAAAGTACATTTTTGTTAAAATGTGCATTATTTTCTTGCAAAACATTTATGTACATCATGAATGCTAATTTCCAGCATTAAAAAAGAACAACATTTTTTTAAACTTATGTAGCATTGCTCAAATACATTAAATCAGCATTGTCATAGAATTGAATAGATAAACAAAATATACATTTATTTATTCCCAACATCATTGCTTTATAAATAACGGTACTCCAAGTCTAATAATGAAGAGCGAATCTCATTTACTATATTACCCAAAATTGATATATTTCCTGTTCTTTTCATATTAATTTTAAATCTATCTGACAAAACTTTAGATTGTTTAATTTTTTACAAGATACAAGAAATACATCAACATTTTTTTTACAAAAACTAAGCAATGTGAATACATATTCATTATATAAAATTAATAATATATTAATAAGCAACACTTTTATAATGGAAAATGGTTTGCTTTCTTTCCGAATTAAGATTAATTGATTATAATAAAGATAATTCTGTTTCTGTGTTTAAAATTATTGTTGTGCAATATAGAATTGCAGGATTTCAAATGAATCATAACACATTTATCTGAAATGAAATCAAATCAACTGAATTTTATCAGTCTAGTAAATTGACAGTTTTATAAAAATAATTTTAAGCGCTAAATTGGTTGCGCAAAGTTATTTTCGTAAATGCTACTATATAAAACATTAATCTATTGCCGAGAAAAAATAGTTAAATTTTTATTTGCGCGTTTGTTTGAGCTATATTCAACGGTTTCCGGCGGTAATGTTGGTAAACCTGCACAATCAGTATAAATTATATATTAACTGAGTATTACTTAAGTTATCATTTTCTGTTACTTTGTTTTGTTTGTTTGTTTTGTTTGATTGTTTCATTTTACGCCTTTTTCCAACAGTATTTCAGTCATATAGGCGGGTAGTTTCCTAACCATCGTTCCTGGAGAGTTACACCAGTACTAGACTACCTTCCTCCGCGCCAAACTACCAAAGTATCTCCCGGGGATCGAACCCACGAGAGGTAACTGGATTAGAAGTCATCGACTCTAACGACCACGGAGGCGGCTTTTACTTTGTTTTAACGTTGCAATGTTATGAAAGAAAGTAGAAGAAAGCTTAATTTCCAGTTATACTCGCTGATAGATACTATGTTCTGGCTCATTTGGGCGTTCGGGACTTTGGGTATATATAGAAAATTCAATTTTCAAGGTGAAAAAAACATTAAAATGGTTAGCATCGTTGTTAGGCGAATCATATCATTTTGTATAAGTGACATAATTTGAATTTACCTTCCTTGTTTTGTTATAATCATTTCGCAAGTGTGTTGATGAAATTTTGTCCAAAGGTCCCTGTTACACAGATAAACGCAAATACTTCCGTGTGGGTAGAAGCCGGCGGCCGGGCTCGGCTGTACACATCCCAGCGGCATTAATCCCGGTGGTGAATGTCCAATGGCTGGTGACATTTGCCCGTGGTAATACATCTGACCAACGTTAAAAGCATCTGAATACATTTGGTAGGCTGGATTCTGTCGATGGAATGGAGTTGGGTACGTAACGTTATTTCCGTAGACAGATTTTGCGTACTCGCCGTTGCCTGTGTGAAAATTCGGAATAGAGGCATACTGAGCGGCTTGCGAAATTACAGAAAACTTTCTGCACGACTGGTAGTCCATGATTTGGTTTTGCACTTGGATATTTCCAGCTGGCTTTCTACAGGAGCTGTAGTCATTTCTTATATTTTCTTCTTCGCTCGCTTCTTCGTTAGATGTCCCAACAGTATTATTTTCACCCAATGTTTCATAAACGTTATATTCAGAGTCGACATTTCCGGCATCAGGATTCGAGTAACTACAATCATATCCCTTAAATGTTGCCGGGACACTGGTATATCCGGAATAATCTTGAAAACTATCAGCGTGGCTCTCTCCATTTCTCCGTACGTCGGAATATGTTGAAAATGAATTATTCAAGGGCATTTCGCAGTTAAGTCCTTCAGAACGCAACATTGTTGCGTATTTTTGACTATATTTATCGTGTTTAACGCTCTACCCGACAAAGTGAGGATTCGACTCAAAAAGGACAAAAAATGTGCAAATAGCTATCCACACTCCACAAGCGGTCTGTGAAATCCTTACACGATGAAAACAAATGTTTATAGCATAAACATCGCCTGTGCGTAACAAAAATTATTCCGACTTACGGAAGCGCAGTTCCAAAAAAACTGAATGAAATGATTTAAATAAAAGAGTAATTCCAAAATTGTATGATTTTATATCTATATCGCAGCTATTGTTCTGACTATTATGTTGATATATTACATGAAAAAAAAAATGATAGTGCTATGGAATAAAAAAAAAGTTGGGCGTATTTGGAATTCTTCAATTTGATTGGCTAACAAAGGCCATGCAAAGGTTAGATGCGCAGTAATTGCTGAAGAGGTCACGTGGTAGACAGAAATTAAGGTAAGTGCGAAATACAAAGGTAGCTCTTTTGAAAACATAAATTGGTCTTTTTCGTCGGTCAATATTTGTTGAAAAGAGTTTTCGTGGTTGTTTTGTTAGTAATTGGATTCCGTGGTCATTTGACTGCCAGATTAGCTCTGTGTTCGGTTCAATATTTATACAAAATGGTCAATTATTAAATGACAGCAACCTGACCACTCGGTTAGACATTATGACAAAATCAGTCATGATTCACATGTTGCTACATAGTATACAAATTAAATGACAAAAAATTATACTGTTTTATATTTGATCAATAAAATATAATAATACTGAATACAGCTGTTCTTAGAAGAAGGGGAAAATCTGTAGTAATGTATTTAAACAAAAGCCACTACTAAATAAATAGTACATTCAATGTAGACTAATTAATATATAAAATTATAAACATTTTGCACAATGGATATTTCTTCTGATTATCTAAAAATTCTCTATATTATTTAAAATAAGCCTCGACGAAAACGTAAATTAGATAAGCATATGCAAATATGCCCATGTCTATTTGTCAGTGATAATACGTAAGCAATTGTAAGTAAACATATATTTTTTAAATATCTAAACGAATTCACAATATAATAATGTAACAGTATAATGAACATGTAATCTGGTTTGAACTAAATTTCTTGGCAACTGCATTAATAAGACCGTTAGAAACTGTTAACGAAAATAATAAAATGAGAGTTTAACACAAAAAGATTATTACTGAAATTAATTTGAAAATGAAAACAACTTGACTTTTCCCGCCAATAATAAAAACTTTCACATATCCTGGCTAAAATTATATTAAATGGACTTTTTTACATGGTGGGATTGGAAATAATTTTTCGAGGTTAACATTCCATTTTATGAAGATCTACGCCAATGCCTTGGTTGCAAAGTTTCAGATCATTCGCTTATACTGGTTTGCAAAAATTATTATTCCAGATGTGGAATATGACCAAAAATTGAAAAGCTTTGCACTCAAATCGGCCTTCGAATAGCACAAAAATACGAATTTTAATATAATATTTTAAGTATATTTTGAATAGCTTCAGAATTTGTTTATGTGCCATAGCTTATCTACAAGTCCCTTTGAATTTAAATCATATAAACTTAAAGCCAAATTTTTGCGGTGCAATTGTCATCACTCGAAGTATAATTCGACAGCAAATATTACATTACAACACAATGGTTGCTTGGCTACAAGAAAACTTGTAACCTGACGATCCGCATGACCTTTTATTTTTGTTAGGGCTTCACTATATACAGGTCAAATTGCGACTTTCTACGTAGTTTACTGTTGGAGGAAAACCTAACGTGACTCCTCCGTGCATTATTCAGGCACGAACGGGTATCTGAGTAGAACAAGAGACGTTCCGTAGGCTACCTTGATAGCTTCCTCACATTCCAGAATCCAAATTCCCTTGCGGGATTCGTACATACAGCGACGAGACGCAAACTGTTAAAAGTGAACGGCCTTAGCAATTTGGAAACGGACGGAACCTAAAATGAGCACCAGGCTTTCAAAAGTGACAAAAGAAATGAGCATACATAGTTAAATGTATATTGAGTTTATCTCTTAGTGTTTTTTAACGCTGTCATTTTTTATGAATTACGTCATAAAACCCTTTGAGAAAGTGAGTATGCGAAACATCCAGATGGTGATCCAAATGACGTTCTATTTTCATGGTTTTGATTGGCCTTTATGCACTTGTTTGATAGTATACTGCTTTTTCATTCATTAAATCATTGAGTACAAAATTATTGAGTTTTCTTGGACGATAGAACAGAATACAATGTAGAATAAAATTGAATAAAAAATAAGTTTGGTACATATTTCACACAACCAATACCTTAGTGGAGAACAAAACGAATTAAATTAAAGTAAAAAAAACAGGAGTGCTTTTGTTTAATATCAGAAATACAGTTACAAAATGTACTTCGGGTACATTATGGGTTTGATATGGAATTGATGGACTCGGAATTAAACGAGGCTAGACAGAATACAATATGGAATTGAAATGGAATATTTGGACCCGGATGAATTACAATTTACATTAGATACGGATTATTGGACTCCGCAGACTTAAACGACGCTGGTTTCTTTTTTTATAAGACGTGAAATAAAAAGAAATAATTGTATTGTTTTTGCAGGTGGATATAGCCTGATTTTAAACAGAAATAAAAGCGTCCCTTTACTTTAATTCCCAGTTGTTTTTTTAATCTGTGTTGAATTTCTCTATAATATTTAATGTTTAATTACAGTTGTTTCTGCAGGCGTAGATATGAGCCATAATGTTTTAAGAAAATTAAACTTGAAAAAATATACTACGATTTAAAGAAAAGTAAAACAATTCAAGATTCAAGAAACAATCTTTTTGTTGTTAAAGACAGGCTTTTTTTAAAGACTATCTTTTCTACTGCGTGACTGACGCAGTCATGGCTATTCTTACAATTTACGTGGATTGTCAGTGTAAAATACTCTTTTTTAATTTCAAAATGGTTTACTATTAAATAAATTTTCATTGTTTTTTTTTTTGTGTGTTTTGAAAAATTTGCGTGAATCTGGAGCCATGCTGCTTTAACGTTCTTGTGAACGATAAGCTACCGATAATACCCTACAAGACATTTCACTTTTTAATGGTATTTTGCCATTCGTATTTATTGTCTTGCATAATAGTAAATAGAGTATACATTTAAATATCCTTTTAATTTTGATCAGTTATGATCTTTATAGTATAAAATTCTAAATTTATTACCATATTTAAAGTATTCTATAATTTCAAATAGGACTAGTATTTAGTCATTCGTGTTATTATTTTCCCATTATTTCATTTGTAAATTGAGCGCGTACCTTTAAGCCGTTCTATAAATAAATACGAGATTTTATTTATCCATAGACGTAATACAGTTGAACTTTAAAACAAACATGGTACTAAAGTTTATTATATATTAAAGTAATTGACTTTAAAAGTATAGAGTAAAACCGTTTTACTGGTAGGCTTAAAAGCCTATGGAATAACACATTTAGTATACATACACTACACATATTCTAGGATATTTAAATATAAGAAATAAACCAAAATGGTAAGACATACTTATTCAATGTTTTAACAAAATCATTTATATTTTTTGTTAATTTAAAATAGACTTTATCAATAAATTGAATTAAAATTATATTTTTATCTACGGGCTGTTAAAATTATTTATTTATAATTTATTCCTAGACGAACGGGGGGGGGGGGGGGTACTAATATCGTTGACCCCCCCCCTCCCGACACACACAGGGAAAAATAAATATTAAATAAATGAAAGCAAGAAGAAATATGAATAAATAAATGAATGAATGAATGAATGAATAAATGAGTGAGTGAGTGTGTGAGTGAGTGAGTGAGTGAGTGAGTGAGTGAGTGAGTGAGTGAGTGAGTGAGTGAGTGAGTGAGTGAGTGAGTGAGTGAGTGAGTGAGTGAGTGAGTGAGTGAGTGAGTGAGTGAGTGAGTGAGTGAGTGAGTGAGTGAGTGAGTGAGTGAGTGAGTGAGTGAGTGAGTGAGTGAGTGAGTGAGTGAGTGAGTGAGTGAGTGAGTGAGTGAGTGAGTGAGTGAGTGAGTGAGTGAGTGAGTGAGTGAGTGAGTGAGTGAGTGAGTGAGTGAGTGAGTGAGTGAGTGAGTGAGTGAGTGAGTGAGTGAGTGAGTGAGTGAGTGAGTGAGTGAGTGAGTGGTACTACAAAATGATAATAATAATATAAAATATTATGTATTTGTTTATCTATTTATGAAATAAAAATAGTCAAAATAAAAGAATGAAAAAATTAAGATAGAGACAAGCTTAAGACGTATCAAAAGATAGTCACTTATAATTATACTTTATCAGTTTTGATTTTCCTTATAATTTTGAAGGCACATTATGGTTTAATTTATATTATGTTTAGTTTCTTGTTTAAACACGAAAAACGTGAGTTTTATAATGTGAAAGTGATGTTTCTAGAACATTTCAGTTGCTTGTCACCTTAAGAAAGGAGCGCTTAATTTCAAATTATTAATATGTCATCATAGTAGCAGGGGGGGGGGAGGGGGGCGGGTACTTTCATACAAAATCTCTATAACTGCACTTACTGCCAATAACCAACTGCAGATAATGATGGTTCAGGTTTCTGGCCAACGATTGACGTTTTTGGCTGTAACATATATTTATTTCCTTTTAAGGTTATTTCTTTTACCTTTTTGTATTTATTTGTTTTTTAATATATGCTATATACACGTAAATTCAGGGGAGACAACTTCTTTTTTCGTCGAATGATCTACATTGTGTGTACACAAACATTACAAAACATTATAAGAAGAATGAAAAATCTTGTAACATTTACTTAAATGTAAATCCGCATTACTACTGTAATGAACTTATTATTGTAACGCAAAGATCATAAATAAATTAAGCGGAAAGGAAACGGACGCATTAATTCCTTGCGGGTCAATGCTCACGACAACGATTTAAAAACCTTGTCTGATGAACGAGTTAAGGGGGTCAGTGATTATGTACACGTGATTTGATTTAAATCTCATTTAGCTACCTAATTTACTGACAGTTAAAAAGAGAAATTTAATGAATTAGTTATGACATTGTCATTTTTAGTAATTGGTTGAATAATTCATTGAAAGAAATATAAGAGCTTATTCAGTGTTTACTTTTCTTTTCCTGATTTTCATGACGTTTTTTATCGATTGTCTTGATTTGTCAAAAGTGATTTATAACAAAAATATTTATATTTTACAAGATTATTGTGACGCTTGACTTAGGTTATATCGTGTCGACATGCGCAAGACACATGTTTAATTATGCGGTTGAGGGGGGGGGGGGGGGGGGGCGGGGCGTCCTTTAACGTACAATAACAGCAAAGTATAGAGGGAACAAAGTGCCATATGCTAGATATTTTTTTTTCTTTTATTTTTTTTTTTGTTTGTTTTTGTTTTTTTTATTATTTTGCTTTGAGTCACTGGTTTTTTGTTATACTGGTATGATTGTTTGAACATCATTTCACACAAGATTTATAATTCGTCGAATATTCAATACGAAAATTATGTATGAGCGACACAGATAAAATATAACAGCACTTATTTTTCTGTCCAAAAGAAAAAAGTCATGACGACTGCTGGACATCTTGGAAAGTCACGATAGAATCAGTTCAATAGATAAGCCGCGTCATGACAAAACCAACTCTAGTGGGTTTGCGACCAGCATGGAACCAGACCAGCCCGCGCATCCGCGCAGTCTGATCAGGATCCATGCTGTTTGCTGTCAGTATTTGTATTTTCTGATCGCAGATCAGATAATACATAGCTAACATCCACGGTCTAACACAAAATTTCCTAACAGTCCTAACAACGCAAATTAGTTCTCACTCAAAACTGCTTAAAAACCAGCAATTTAAAAGAAAGAACATTTTTTTATTACATGTGTCAAACATATTAAAAATCACTTTCGAACTTTTAAAGTAGCGTTGGCTTATAGAGTTGTCAATAAATGTACACTCACAAATTACGCGGATGAATATGAATTTAATCAATGAAAATGCTATTTAAGCGATGTCGATTAGATTCTACCGAATATTACACAAATTAATCTGAGTTGAATATATAGTTTCTACATGTTGGACTGTTTGGGCGAGAAGATTTATGCTAAATTATTTACTTCAATTTTAAACAACAGGTTTACCCTGAACAAAATACCTCGAAATTACCCTATTTTTAATTCTTTTTTTAGTGTCTTTGTTAAGGAAATAGCCACGATTTGCAAGGATAAAGATGAACATAAATTATTTTTTGATGCAACTCTAGTTATGCAAAATTCCGCATGTGCCCTGCAAGATGACTTATAGTACATAAAAATAAACTTATACAGGAAAACACATACAGATATACAGTACGATTTAGATTCCAGGGATCAGAAAATACCACAGAGCTTGCAGCCCTTTGATTTCAATTGTAATAGAGTTGGTAAGCGAACAGCATGGATCCTGATCAGAATGCGCGGATGCGCAGGCTGGTCTGGATACATGTTGGTCGCAAACCCACAATGTTGGTTTTGGTCGTGACGCGGCCTCAGATCATTATATCCACGTTTTTAATAACATGTTAATCCTGATTAAAGGTTTACACCTTAAATACAGTCATAACACGCAGTAACTATACAGCCAAAGTTACTCGAAATGACCAAACTTATTCTTTTTATTTATAAGTGGAGGATGTTTTATCAATTTTTTTTTATAAAATATATGTTTTAATCAATTACATGTATTATGAAATTTTCCATTGAGCAAGACTTGTTACCTTGTTATTGTTCTGTTGACTCTCTTATAATCACTATAAGACACGGAAAATGCCGATATATGTCGACTTTTCACGAGCTTAATATATATAGATCTTATGTCGGTAAACACATTTCATTGGACACGACAACTGAATAAATAAATGTACATGTTATATACAAAATGTCTTTGCAGCAACGAGTAATCTACTTTATTTTATTATGATATTTTTATATATCTTATTCATTTTTTGGGTACAATACAGACATAAAAAATGTTCTATGGTCCATGTTTTCTATTTCAGGCTACGGAGGGGAAAAAGGTTAAATCTGACAAAGAAAAGGAAGAGTTTGAAAAACGTAAGTAATGGAATATTAAATGACAATTGACATGATAAAAATATAACAAGACGATGATCAGAATAGGATGCTAAAAACAATTAACAGGATTAGAATACTAAATGACGATAAACAGGTTGGAATTATTAAATGACGGTTATCATAAACAGGAAACTAAATGACGAAGAATAGGTCAGAATACTAAATGACGATAAACAGGATGGAATTACTAAATAATGGTTAACAGGATGGGAATACCAAATGACGATGATCAAGTCATAATACTTAATGACGATAAACAGGATGAAATTACTAAATGATGATTAACAGGATGGGGAAACAAAATGACAATGAACAGGTCTGAATACTAAATGACGATAAACAGGATGGAATTACTAAATGATGGTTAACAGGAAGGGAATATCAAATGAAGATGGACAGGTAAGAATACTAAATGACGATAAACAGGATGGAATAACTAAATAATGGTTAACAGAACGGGAATACCAAATGACGATGAACAGGTAAGAACACTAAATGACGATAAACCGGATGGAATTACTAAATGATGGTTAACAGGATGGGAATACCAAATGACGATGAACAGGTAAGAATACTAAATGACGACAAACAGGATGGAATTACTAAATAATGGTTAACAGAACGGGAATACCAAATGACGATGAACAGGTAAGAACACCAAATGACGATAAACAGGATGGAATTACTAAATGAGGGTTAACAGGATGGGAATACTAAATGACGATGGACTGGATATGAAAACTAAATGACGATGAACGAAATAGAAATACTAAATAAATGACGATGTACATGATAAAAAACTAAATAACGATGAACGGGAGGATTCGGCCAAGCAATCATTTCAAATCGATAATGAATAAATTTTGGAACATTGATAAGTTGAAGTAACTGGACATCATTACTGTATGTTAATTCTTATCTTTATTTTACTTGATTTGTCATTTCTGAGTTAGTAGAACTATACATAATAATTAATTTTTCACGAAAAGAATAAGGTCTTATATAACAATTAAACAAAATTGCCTCTGCTTTATGAATACATTTTGTAATTATTGTATTTCAGAAATTAAGGACATGTTTAAGCTTTTTGACAAAAATGGAGACAATAATATTTCTACGGCTGAGATGGGGAAAGTTTTACGGACAATGGGATTTCAAATGACTAATAAGGAAATTAGAGCAGCAGTAAAACAGATCGACACGAATGGTTTGTTTGTTTGTTTAACCATTTATTTTATCTATTTATTTAAATATATTCATTTCTTTATATGCTTACATAATTATGTATGTATTATTATAAAATATATACACATAAAAAACAAAAAGTTATACCAACGGTTAAGAAATGTCGTGATATTTCAACATCATAAGAATCACTTTATGACGTCATGTAAGTATGAAAAAGCAGACGACAAATGACCAATTATGGTAACTTTCTTATTTTGAAATCTGGTAATATAAGGTCCGTACCGATATTGCCTGGATTGACGGATGTACCTTGACTAGGATTCAAAACAGTACCTGCCTGCCATGTATATACATGTACGTGTTGCGAAAAAGTACGTTGCAGATTGTTTTCTAATTATATAATTATTAGATCTATATACATGCATTTTCAAAAGATAGGAACATGTTTTTGTTTGTTGTTTTTTTTCAAATAATGAGGGTGTTTGACTCTTATTGACTCTAATATACTAAAAAAAATTATGATTTCTTAAATTCATAGACTCATTAAAGAAGCATATATAGAAAAAACAAATGTTTCACGCTTTTTTTTCTGTTTTGCTTTATTGTTTTTGTGTGGGTGCTTTTAATGTTTAGCCTAATTGTTTGATAAAAATGTTAAATAGCAAATAACAGTAAACTATTGTATTTTTTCATGTCATTGAAAGGTACTGTATTTGTTTGTCTATTATATTTACAAAAGGGAACGGAACTATTGAATATGGAGAATTTAGAAGTTTCCTTGTTAAACAGTTTAAAAATTCCAAATCCGAAGAGGATTCTCGTCAAGAAATTCGCCAGGCCTTCCGGATATTCGACAGGGACGGCAACGGTTATATAGAAAAACCGGAATTAAGGTACGGTACTCGGATTATATTTCGTTTTATAATATACATGTGCATGTGCTTAAAATGAGAAATAATCAAAATAAACATGTTTTGTTTCCGGGAAATATCTCAAAACTGCAAATAATTTTAATATAGATTCATAAATGTTTAAAACATTTAAAGTTTGAATATTTCAAAATACCAAGATATATAGTTCCTATCAGGGTCTTTCAAATAGAACTTTTGGAAAAAGGATAAATATTTCAGGAAATGATGTTTTTTAAAGCCATCTTTGTTAAAAAACATAGATTGTTTGTTCAGAATATTTGCCGATAATCGGCGCCATTTTGAAAATGCACCAAATTAAACATCAAATATTTGCAAAAAATATCTTGAAATATTATAATATTTTTACATGATACGATTTAATAACATCTTTTTCTCTGTAAAATCAATTTTTTATTTTGTCATTGAACAATGCATAAATTAAAAAAAACTCATGAAACTGGACCTATTTTCAAATATGAGCTGTAGATTTTTACCTTGACACCGGGAACGAAAAATTTCTAATTTCATTGCAAATCTATAAAGTTGTTAGTTTTAAAGTAAAAACTGATAATATAATGTAGTCAGAGTTAGTTTTTAGTATTTTTTTTGATTGATTTAACAAAATATTATCTTATAATTTGATTTTTGAATGGTGCTGTGCTATGCCATATCACGTGACTCAACCGAGACAGCATTTTTTGTAAAATTGGTCTGTCTCCAGACCATTCTATTTGAAAGACCCTGTTCCTGTATATAGTCTTGAAAAAAATCATGAACGTACTTTTAGGGTCATAAAATCAATTACGTCATTGTAAGCTTAGTACCTTCAGGGTTGACATATAAATTTAGGCTCAATTTGTCTAGGTGGACAAAAAAAGATCTTTTTAGTCGAAAAACAAAAAGCACGTGAAGGACATGTATATAAATAAGGGATCCATAAAGACGCGTTTGCACCTTTTGTCATTAATCACGATTCACCTTTCTGTGATAGACATAACACAAATGCGTAATTTTATACTTACTTACAGTCATGCGGATATAAGTGCCAACCAAACAGGCGACTTCTATAAAAAAAAGTGCTAGATATTCTATATATAGATAGAAAACAAGTTGAAGTTTCAGGGGAAACAACAACAACAAAAAATGTGACCGGTGATACGTTATTTTTCACACATCATATATGTATGACATGTGTGTGAAACGCACGATTTTAGCATTCTCACGTTTTACACGTTGCATTCTCTTTCTCTTTCGCCCACATTTTACATTTTCTATTTTTTTATGTTTAACCTTTCACACAAGACTTATGTCTTGGTGTTTTTTTTTTGTAAAATAAAAGCGAGAAATTTATGCGTTTTACATGTTTATAAAAGATGTGCGTTCAAGATACATGTATACAAATCTATAATAAACACAACAGTTTTTAAGGAAATACATTAATTGATAAAAAAATGTTTGAAAAGTAACTTGTCACCAATTTCTTACGTCGTTTATAACTAAATTTGGTTTCATTTCTTATTTTGTCTTTATTTACGCCGAAATAATTGTTCTTGTCACAATAAAAGAGACTTATTTTGGCGTAGCCTCCATTTTGAAGTCACATGTCAGGGGGGGGGGGGGGGGGGGGGGGGGGGGGGGGGTCATGATCCTCCTTGGATTTTGAGTCCTATATGTCCTCTGTTATTTAAATATCAAGCGAATGTCACTCAAAAGCTTGTGAATTTTTTTATTTAATTCATTATAAATATGTAGTCATGAATTCCTCTGAATTTTTTTTTAAATGTAAATCCATCTTTTGGATATGCATTTAATTCACATATTGTCAGAATTTTGCGACTTTCTCTGGATTCACGTCTTTCGTTTATCCAAATTGACTTCAATTGAATAACTTGATGACAAACATGCGTGAGTTCAGACTCAACCAAACCGAGTGTGCAATTTTCGTGTAATTTTGTTTGTTTCAATGCTTCCGGGGGATCATCCATTATTCCAGATTTCCAACATGCTGTGTAGTTTTAGAATCTTTAATTGCCTATATCACACTATTTTTCCGAGTTATATCTCCTGGCCAAGAGATAACAAGAATAAAAATAGACTGACCCCTATGCTTCCGGAGTTAAAGTTTATTTCATTTTTTTTTCTTTATAGACGGGCCATGAAGACAATGGGAGAACCACTTACAGAAACGGAACTCGACATAATGATGAAGGACGCAGATAAAAATAAAGACGGAAAAATTGATTATGAAGGTAATGATTAAACTCAAAATAAAAGACTGAGTAATAAGGTAACTGTTATAGACATAAACAGTTTTTGCTCTATTACTTATTTATCTATGGTGGCTAATTTGTGCCATTTGGTATTTTCGCTCCAAACACGAAAATACGTCAAATTCAACATTTTGTCGTACTTTCGCTCAACGGGGCGCAAAGGTGAAACAGGACAAAATGGTGAGTGTCATATTATCGTGTTTCCGCCATGCATTTTTTTTCCAGTTGATGGGTTACATTTAATTTACAGGTTTTGTTCAATTAGGACAATGCAGCGATTATTATAACTCGATTTTTTCTTTAAAATATACTAACATAAAACAATTTCGTGTTTTCACAGTCGTACTTTCGATATTTCAACATCCTTGTTTCGTTATTTTGATTTTTCACCATCGTACTTTCGACTTGTCATCATCGTACTTTCGACTTGTCATCATCGTGGCTTCGTCTTTTCATCGTCGTACTTTCGACATTTCATCATCGTGGTTTCGTCTTTTAATCATCGTACTTTTGACTTTTTAGCATCGTAGTTTCGTCTTTTAATCATCGTACTTTCGACTTTTCATCATCGTGGTTTCGTCTTTTAATCATCGTACTTTCTACTTTTCACCATCGTGTAGTTTCGACTTTTCATCATCATACTTTCGATTTATTACTAATATAAATTATGCACATGGGTCACGCCCGCAAAGAACAACGCATTGTTAATAACGCACTTTTCTTCTAATTTCAGCTAAACTACACCTTAAATATTATTAATTTGTTATCGATCAGTAATTGGCTTTCCTTCATTTCAGAATTTGTGATTTTATGGACAAGCAAGACAAAAGAACTGAAAGAACAATCGAAAAAGGTGGGAAAATGAAATCACTGTTACAGTGGAAAAACAACTGTTGTCTTGTGTTTGTGTTGTGTCCGTATCCATGCATACTCTTAATTATTTTGTTACATGCAGTTTATAATGTAAATAAAATAAGAAACAAAAAACGAAGACCTTGTTTCCTTTTAATAATTAAACAGATATAGGACAAACGGTCAATGAAAGACATATAAACATTTGTAACAAATGCAATGACATATTAGCAAAGTACATTTTACATGTAATAAAATGGTTCTGATGCATTCCGTGGCGAAAGTTCGTAAAAATTCGGCAAATTTAGGGTTGTTCCGTGTCTTGCAATGATGTCAAGAACGTCTCAAGACTGTTATCTATAAAATATTTATTGGTTGGGTTTTACGACCTCAGATGCCCTATCGTGCATTATTTCAGGCACGATCAGGATCTTTATCGACAATCCGTAATCGAGCTGGATATAGCTTTCTCACATAATAAAATCCAAAACCCTGTCGAGATTCGAACCAACAGCGGTGCAGAGTAGTAGATTGAGGTCAGCGACCATAATCACTCTGCCATGGACGCCTCATTTCACACGAAATATGGCTCAGAAAAATGAATATAATGATGACAATACAGTACAATAAATACGCGATATCAAACAATATTTGCGTATTTTATAAGCATCCTCATCATATTTTGATAGTAAAAAACAATATATTCTAATTTTAAGAGCCATTAAAGGAACTCCACTGAGACATAAAATAGCTCAGCTTTGGCACCTTAAACACAAAGATATCCAAAAGATAATTAATACTCGGAAATAAATTGAAAATCGTAACATGGAAAACGTTGCAACGCTTTTCAATTTTGGGTCATTCTTCACCATATGAAAAACTTTCTGGAAAAATGGAGTGAGTGAATGATCTGAAATTTTGCATACACATTATTGGTCTGGACCTACACCAAATGAAATATTAATCTCCAGTTCAATCGAGTCAAAAACTTCAGTGGAGCTCCTTTAAGGACACTTACCGTATTTATTTTATTCAGGACCAAGAAATATGACGAAAATAAGTCTAAATAGCATACCTGATAGTACGAAAAAGTGATATTCAGTTCCGATAACATTTTGATTGCACATTTTACATAATCTGTTTCCCCTGTCTTTTTCTATTGATGATAAATAGTATGATTTATTTAGTTTTGGGCCTCTTTTAAAAATACATGGAATGATAAATTAAATGAAAATCGTGAAATCTGTGTTGATCATAAGACTTTGCTATAAAATGTAGAAAGAATAAACGTGCTTGATGTAATGAAAGCACGTTACATAATCACTAAAACCTCTTACTTATAGTAAAAAAATATACACTATAGGCGAAACATGTGTAACTGTATAGATGTATTGTCTTTCAATTTTACATGGCTAATATATAGAACCGTGGAAGGTGTGGTGTTATTTGACAGTTTCCAGTCCGCATCACGGCAGTAAACCACTTTGAATTTACCAGAGCGCAGTTCAGCCACCACGTTATTCCTGGGCATACAGTCAAGCAGTTTACCAGAACTAGTAGCCTTCACTTTCACCTTCTGTAAAATCCAGAGTAGAGGTACGGTGCGAATGGCCGTTAAAAGGATTTCATGATCAATCACAAGTAAAGTGACTTGCACTGTCCGGGAATAAAACTCGGGTACCCCAAGCTTTCACTATTGACCTAATCGGACAGCTATTGAGGATTCTTGACAGTAAGGCTGATAAATAAGCATAGTAAACTGCAAAAACCAAAACAAAATTCATTGTTAGGTGGGTGGGTACATAAATTAAGTAGGAATCTGTAAGTATAAGGTGACTGGAAATACAATCGGATGTTTCCGTACATTGACTACATTCAAATTTAAGCAAATGTTGCACATACAGATTTAAAAGAAGAAAAAAATAATTATCACAATTTGCTTGGTTGAAACAACTCTTTTGACTTAACTCTTTTTTATCATCAATCCGAGTTTGTTGTGTTTTGTTAAATAGATTCATACGCTCCCAGCACTCGGCTTTTTCGAATCTCAACTAGTAATGGTATTGGTACAAGGGAAATAACTCCACCGCCAATAGTTGTCAGAATAAAAGACCATGCAAAGTTGTAGCCCTTGATAAATTGTCCATTATTTTTCTGTACTGCATATAGTACGACAGCTGACAAACATAAAGCTCCTGCAAGCAAATCAAAGTCAAAATATGAGAAATAAGAATATTTATTTTTAACAAAAAATGTTCCCGTGTGAGTTATTTAGTTATTTAAAGGCATTTAAATGCATAACGAAATGCTTTTTGTACTGATTTTAAGGATATTTTACAGATATTTATACGAAATTACGTGTGAGTTAAAATAAGTGATAGGTATATTTCCCTGCAGACTGTGTATGTGCGCTACCCGAAGTAGGCAGGGGCGAGGAGGCAAGTGTGCTAGGGTGCGTGAACCTCTAGCACAGAGTGACAGCTTCGTGACAGGCCATTTGCTGGCGTAACTGCCTTTTTCAGGGCTTCCTCCTTTTCATATTGTCTATACATTTAGGTTCTCATTGGGCGGATTGACTCTTATTTAACAAAGAATTAATAAATGTGCGAATCCTTTAAAAATTTAAAACACATAGTTTAAATATATGACCTCTTCACGACTATATCAGCTTGTAGTAGGTCAAATATACTTCTTTCGTTACTGCCAGCCACATAAGACAGTGTGGAAAGCTTATCTGAAGCAGTTAACTCCATAGTACCCAACAATTCTATTGTTTTAATAACTTTTATAAAATTATACAAATAACTTCAGTAATACCTGCTAAGACACATAAAATGATAGCTGCCCGGATTCTGGTCAGGTTTGCGTGTCCGTCTTCACGTTTGATGTAAAATATCAACAAGACAATGCAAAAAGCTTCCGCCACAACGGACATTATCACCAGTGCCCGAATCGCATTCATCCACGTTTCAAAATCTGAAAAACAAAAAGAAAGTTGAGAAATATGCATTGAAAGCATGTTAAAAGCATGCGCGAGAAAATACTACTTCCGGTTGATTTTTTATAGCGTAAAAAGGTCTATCGTACACATGGTACAGCATGTATCGAACATAAGGCATTCAACGTATTGAGGGACTTTTCACGCTGCTTTGCATTCTATACAAAACCACTCATTTATTTTCAGATTTAATTATCTACTTTAATAAGCACATTCTTCATGGAAATGCATGCTTGCAGGTTTTGTTAAGAATATGAGTATGTCAATTGATGATTCATTTGAATATACTTCATGAACTTAATTACATATACATGTATATATGAGCCGCGTCATGACAAAACCAACATAATGCGTTTGCGACCAGCATGGATCCAGACCAGTCAGCGCATCTGCGCGGTCTGATCAGGATTTATGTTGTTCGCTATAAGAAACTGATAGCGAACAGCATGGATCCTGATCAGATTGCGCGAATACGCAGGCTGGTCTGGATTCATGCTGGTCGCAAACCCATTATGTTGGTTTTGTCATGACCTTTATACATATAATATCTTAGAGTTTTCTTCAGTTTAAGAATACACCGAATACGTTCACAGAAACTGTTTCCACGGTCTAACCCGATGCCCTGGCCTGTGAATCTGGTCCATTGCTAACCATGTATTTCAGAACAACAACAACAACAACACCTAATCATTAAACATCCCTTTGCCTATTTCCTGCCGCATGTCACTCTACAATTCTCACAAAATTGGCGGGAACACACTTCAACATAATAATCTGTCTTTCACATTTCCTTTTACTTATAACTATTAAATCATAACAAGTGATAAAGTGCTACTTAAGACTATCGTTGCTTGCGTACGTAGCTTATCATAAAAATAAAGTCAACCCCCTCCCTTCTCCCCCAGCCCCATAAAAAGGAAAAAACGAACAAAATATAAATAATCATTAACAAAAAACAAATTTCAAATACAAGAAAACAACAACAACAAATAAAAGAAAAGCAAGCAAAAATCATTGATATGATTGTAAGGTACATGTATATAAATGTACATAAGAAAACGTGATTGTACGTGATGTAAACTTGCACGGGTAATCGGATACACAACAATCTCTAAAAAGACCAATGTTCGAATTAAGCCCCAGGTGTATTTATTGATAAGTCTACTGCACAAAGTGATAAAGAAATGTTTTGTTGTGATAACTATGAATACAAATATATATACGAAATGATTGAGTCTGTTTGGTAAAGAAAGAATATTAGTAAGTATCGTTTTATTAAAAAGTATACAACTTAAAGATGCATGCCTCCAGATGAGCGAAAATATTTCAATATAATCAAACCTGAGAAAAAAGTACTAAGATTTTTGGAAAAGTAAAAATATTCAGGATTCAAGTAATAATTTACATGTTATGTGCGATTAATGACTGATTTTTCAGAATTCATAACTATATTTCTACTGCGTTACTAACGCAGTAAGGGATATTTTTGCATATTTTGTCATCTATTTCGTAATTTACGTGGGTGGTAAGTGCCATTGATAATGTGCAAATTGCTTCCCTTTGGTTATTTCACTAAATAATACTATTAAACACATTTTCAAAATTTTCATGAAAATTAGCATGAATCTGGAGCGTGCTGCTTTAAATACGTATTTTTCAATTTTAGAAATGCATGTTACATTCCCCGGTCGTAGAATTTACACCACTGAATTCAATGAATTTATTCAGGACAAAATTAAATTAACATCAGTGGAATTGCAAAAATAAGTTCAATGTAACGTGCTATAAAAAAACAGTGTACATGTACAATGTAGTTAAAAGAGTCAAATTAGAAAAAAAGATGAACAAGTCCGAATTTAACTAGTTTGTAACAAGTAAGGGGAGCTGTGGCCCAGTGGTTAAAGTGTCTGCCTCTCAACCCATAGATCATGGATCGAGCCCTTAACCGGTTCACGACAATGTTTCTTCACATGACACCAGTACTGGTTGGTTCCAGGAAGCGGACCCGAAAGTGATTAATATAAGTTGCAAGAATTTGTTTCGCAATCGTGCTTAAACAGTTGAATAAGTATATTTAAACCACAACAACAGTAATTTTATGTGTAAATCTATATTTATGATGTAAACAAACTTAAAACACGTGTACATTAATTAATGAATGTACAAATCAAAAATTCACAATAAGAATGAAAACCCTTACAAAGGAAATGGAAGAAAAATATCAAGAAGGGAAACCAAAGTCCTCACAAACGAGCTGGAAGAAAATACCAAGAAGAGAAAATACTCTCCAAACGCTCAGCTAAGCATCACTGATGATGTTTCCGGGCTAAAATGTTACTTTAATGTTAGACGTACCTGCAAGGATATCCAGTTTCAAACACTTTACGGCACCGTCGGCGTGTGTCAGATAATAACAGTATTCCCATATTCCCTGGTAATGTCCATTCCTCGACAACCATTTCGGCGTTGACAAACCAACTATAGTTAAAACAGTGGCTACTGTCACGAAAAACAGCGACAACTTGGCGAACGATTTCAGCATATTGTATAATCACATGCGGGACTATTTAAAACAAACTCTCGAATACCGTAGCACAGAGGGTTACAATTTTATACGATCATTGCCTATCGATCTATGGTGTATGTACTTGTATCTACCAATAGCATACTTCGTGTGCGTATAGCATTTTCTTAATATGGTATTAAGTATTACAATATTTACACTATAAATAAAAGTTAATTTCAATATTATCCCCGACACAATTCACGATTTTGTCTCAAAATATCACCGTTCGTTATGAGCTATTTTCGTTGTATATATAGAATGTATTATATATTCAACCCAACCCGCCGGCGATTCAATGTCTTAACCGTGTTACAATTTGTCGTGTTCACTCACCGAAAAAACACTTGGTATTTATATCAAAAAACCATGTATGACTAAAATAACGTCACTAGACTACATATGTTCACATTTGTACAATTATTATTATACATATTAACAAAAAAACTCCAGTTTAACGTAAAACAGTTCACGTTACTACCTACGCGTGCTTAATTTGTCACGATACAGTTAAATACACCTGACAAAAAATCTACCTTGTCCACAAAACATATTTTATTGTAATTACGCTAAATCCTCTATTCTAATATAACTACCAAGGTCGGCTGAGTTCTTCATGCATGAAAATCAATAACTGGAGCGATAGAACTGCGCATAACAGATCTATGCAGTGAACGATGCCAAACAAACGAAAGAAAGACCATTAATTTCTTTGCTGTTTTTTTTTGTATGGTGCACATTCTTAAAGGCACATTATGCCCCAGAAACAAATTAAGAAAGGGCGAACATGAATTTCATAATGCTTAAATAATGGTTTTAGAGATGCTTAATTGTTAACAAAAGAAAGTAGTGATAAATGTGGAATATTTATTTATAAAAGTAGCAAAATGTAAACAAAGCAGTATTTTGACTTCCATGCAAAATACTAATTTTACTATAACTGTTCTTATTGCCAAAAATAAATAAATAAATAAAAATAAATAAATTAATAAATAAATTTTAAATAAATAAATAAATAAAACAATGAACAGGCAAACTACAAGACCTCTTATCAATCACCGGTATATGCGGCAACCTCCGCCCAAATGCCAAACAAAACTAACGTATACCTGATTAAAGAAGCTCTAAGATTTCCAGTTAGTCCGGTTGCAGCTGTCTGGCTCGTAAAATAAGATCACATTTTTAAAAATTTTCATTAACGCAAATACGACTCTTCATGTTATTTATTTTTCACAGTACGCAATGCAGAACCGATTTATACTTGCTTAAAGATATATGAGCCGCGTCACGACAAAACCAACGTAATGCGTTCGGACCAGCATGGAATTTACTTGACTTGACTTGATCCAGACCAGCCTGCGCATGCGCGCAGTCTGATCAGGATCCATGCTATTCGCTATCAGTTTGTCTACTTGTAATCGGGTTTGTGAGCGAACAGCATGGATCCTGATCAGACTGCGCATAAGGAACGCATATTCCCGTAATTTGTACATTATTTTATCTAAATAAAACATATTCAGTAAGAATTTTATAGATTTCAATAAATTTCTGCAATAAAAATATTTTACTCAATTATGTAGACAGTATGTCTTTAAATCAGCTGGAATACCGTTAGGGCCATCGTGGTTACACTTTATAATCCAGAGGACGACAATGCGACAGTACGATGACGACAGTGCGATAACGCAAAGACGACAGTGCGAAAATTCGATGACGACAGTGCGATAAGGACAGTACGATACCGCGATTGTGACAACGCGATATAATTATCGAACTATCGCCTTCGCGTTATTGCACTGTCGCCATCGCATTATCGTGTTGTCGTCATCGCACTGTCGTTATCGCAATCTGGATTATAAAGTAATTTAAAACCACGATGACCCTAACGGTATTCCGTAATAACGAGAGTATGACGGCTTTTAAACCGGAAGTATACACGGAGGTCATCGCATGCGAATGTGTCCACGACTACAAGGCCTCACATCAATCAAATGCGGGGTGACCTTCGTTCAAAATCTACACACAACTGCCTTCGTGACGCTTTGAACTTTCGGAGCAGTCTTGCACTTAAGTTATAAAAATTATATGGCCCTATATAAACGGTTGTTTGTAAATATAACCCGAGCCTCCAGGCTCAATCAGTTAGAGGGCGAGACTTGTAATCTCGACATTGTGTGTCCGATTTTCGGACAAAAATTACTAATAAGTCTTTCGGATGAGACTTTAAATCGAGGTTCTGTGTATGAGTGCTTAAACACTTGGCACAATAAAGAATCAGGAGAAGCTTCTAGAATTTGGGGCATCTTTCTGAACCTTGCACTATCCTTCAAACTGTAAAATGACTAACACTCTTCTGGAGATATGGGCAACCGGTGGAAAGTATAAATAAACTAAGATACACACACGTGACCTTAGGTCAGGGCCATTTTTTATCCATGGTTCATAAATCACAGAAGTATATATCAACAAGGCAATTCTACATGCAAAATATCTAAACTCTGATTATTTTCGATTTACAAAAGAAGACTCAAATGTGTTTCCTATATAAACTAAAAGACCCCTGGTGTGAAGCCAATTTTTACTCCACAAAATTGGTAGAGGTCCAATTGACAATGTTTCATACCAAATTGAAATATTTAAGCTAAAGCATCTATAGTATATTAGAAGAGTTAATTTTTTGTTTCTATTTACATTAAAGGAAAAATCAATGACTCCCTGGGCGGGACCAATTTTGACCCCCAGGGGTTTTATTTGCACAAACTTGGTACACATGGTAAGTATCTGAGCTCTAGCTCTTTGGGTTTTTTTTTCAGATGAAGATTTTTAATTTTTTCTTTCGGTTCCCATGGCAACCAGAATTTAGCATAGAAAGGAAGTTTTTGAATTATTTTAAGAGCTTCATGCCAGGATCATTGCTCACCTGCTTAGTTTTAACAATATTTGCCTATTGGTATAGGAGGAGATTTGTTTTAAGAAAACGTTTGACACCATTAACGACGCATGACATACAAAACTCACCTTTGAGCACTTTGTGTTCAGGTGAGCTAAAACATGTGGGAAATGACAACTATTTCAGACATAAAATATCTTTAATATCTTTATTAATTGTTGACAAACTGATTAATAATATTGTCCTTGCAAATTTATATTGATTGTCCTGTATTTTTATTGTTTATGACAACCCCGTTCCTAAACTAAAGCTGTTAATGTAGTTAGCTGTTATAGTTTGTTTGTATATACATAATTTATTTTAGTTCTATTGTGAAGGAAGCTATAAGCTTACAGACAGGCCAATTAGTACCAAGAAATTAGTGTAAAGATTCTTTCTCATAGAGAAAAATGCTTAGCCCTGATGGGGTTTGATCTCATCCATCCAGTAATCCTTTAAAATACATACTAGTCTGATGTGTTAAAGGGACTCCACTGAGGTATTTTGACATGATGGGACTGAAAATATTTTTTCTAGATAAATGTACCATTTGATGTAGGTTGAGACCATAAATCTTTGTGCAAAATTTTTGATCATTTGCGCACTTCGTATTTCCAGAATAATTATTCAAATTGTAAAAAAATGACCGAAAATGAAAACTGTTTAAACGCTTTTCTCTCAAATCGGGCTAAGAAAAGCATAAAAATACCATTTTCAATTTATTCTAAAGTATATTTCTTAACTATCTTTTTTCCTATATTTCTGTTTAAAGTGCCCCAGCTCATTTATGTAAGAAATTCAAATGTTATGTTTTTACGCTTTTAAACCTCAGTGGAGTCCCTTTAACTATGCCATCACTTTGGTCCCGTTTGCCTTGAAGTCAATCTTGTGTTTGACAAAAGAATTAAAGATATATAAGGCTCAAATTAATCTTCAAATAAAAATGATAATTACTATTTAGTCTCCTTTGAAAATGTAAAATGTAAAAAAAAACAATATTTTATGTTATGAATACACACAGAGAAATAAATTAAGTTTTAAACTGTACACATTACAGGTAATCACAGTCTGATTACACAGTGTCATAAAAATTGGCAGTTTTTATAAGAATAGACCAAATAAATTTGGCAAGTAATAGGGAATGCAGTTTCCCAAACATAGTTTATAAATTCACTTATTCAAATTAGACATATTCAGGAAGAATTTTCTATATTTTCAATAAATTTCTGCAATTGATGTATACCCAAAGATAAGCATACTATATCTTTTAAGTAAATGAAAATAATTAAAGTGGAGACTAGAAATTGTTTTGCTCTGTAGAGATAATACTAGTGTATTCTGTAGACAAATCTGTTATGACTAAAGAAATTTATATCACATTTTCACTGTAGAAGATCTAAAGTTTATTTTGTAGTCAATCGGACCACTGCAGTCCTATACTCTGATAGATGAAACTGTATACATCACTTAGCTCTTCAATCTGAAATATACAAAAAGACCCAACAACATTAAAGCTGCATGCCTCAAGATGAGCCCAAAACATTTCAGGAAAACTCACTTTGAGAAAAATGAATTTAAGAAAAGATTTTAAGTAAAGTAAAAATATTCACAATTCAAGTAATGGTTTACATGTTATATACAATGAATGGCTGATTTTTCAGTATTCATTAGTACCATATCTCTACTGCGTAACTAATGTAGTAAGAGCTAAGTTTATAAAAAAAGTCATTCATTTGAACCTAAAATCTTCAATTTGAAACTGAGTCTAACACCAGAAATGGGCACCTGAGTAGAACCACCGACATTCAATATGCTAGAAGCATAACTTCCTCTCCTCACAAGAAAGAATCCAAAGTCCCTGACACCATTCAAAATCCACAGGGGTGCGGGGTATGTGGTTTGAAGTCATCAACCTTAACCACTTGGTCACAGATGCTTGATTTACTTAGTTAAAATATTCAAAATTATTACTTACTATTTTGGCAGTAGGTTTTCCAGCACCGTGCCCAGATTTAGTATCAACACGTATCATCAAGGGATTGGTCTGAAATAAAACAGAAAACTTACATGTTTTCCATACAATAAAAGCTCATTCACTATAAAAATCTATCACTTTTTGAAGAAACATACACATTTTTATTTATCTTTTATTATAAACAAGTATCTGGCCTTAACCACATTACAGTATCAAAATTAAAGCTGCTTAACTCTAGATATGCCAAATATTTCAAGAAAATCAGCCTTTGGAAAACTATACCTATTACACTCTTCAAATAAATATTTCAAGAAAATCAGCCTTTGGAAAACTATACTATTACACTCTTAAGTGTGTGAAGTTTCAACCCATTGCCTTCAGTGGTTTTGGAAACACCAACTTAACCAAAGTGCGACGCAAATGCCTAGTTGAGAACAATATCTCTTACTTCCTATTCTTAACATAGTCAACCTAAAAAAAATGAAGCGCCTTCAAACACTAACACTAGTACTAAGTCTGCAAACCTTAGTGTTAACGCTGCTTTCTGATGTTTATTTTTCCTGCATAAGCCAAGATGAAAATCAACTAGATTTTTCTTTTATTTTTTAGAGTGGATGGCTGAGGTTGGTGTCCCCACTCTCAATGCATGAAAAGGGCTCAAGGGCCCTCATTAAGCCTAGAATACACACAAACCAAGTTAACTTGAATACTTTCCCTCTATTTTCATAGGTCAGTATGTATTATTTTGTGACAGATACATAGCGTAGACTACAAACCTGTTTTTCATGTCTGCCGGCAACATGTTGAAGCTGGGCTATAAACTTGAGTGAATGAAGGGGGACAACTCTGTCATCATGATCAGCAGTGAGTAAAAGGGTGGACGGATACTGGTTATCTCCCTCTGGTTCATGTATGTTGTGAAGGGGAGAATATCTGAAAATATTGTATATTGTAATAAATTCGGACTCAAATTCAGATCTACTTATTTCTTTTCTGTAGATCTGAAGACTACTATATATGTTTTGACTTCTTTATAATTTGGATTTCCCAAGAAAGCTATTTTTAGCCATGCAATCAAACTAGTTTTTTTACAGATGGGCATTAGAAGAAGTATCAAAGTACCGCTATCAGTGGATGATTTTTTGTAAGAAAAAACAATTGTTTGAAGTAATTTTTAGCAAAATTAACTTGAAATAATAGTGTCAATTTTTAATGGGCCGATTGTTTTGCAAGTTTACCTGTCGGCTATGCTAACAACGCCATGTTTGTTCTTGAAATCTTGAAAATTACCTACTTAGTATTGGGGCTTTCAAAATTATGAAAGCTTGCCAATGACTGGCTGTATGAAATCTCACCAGAAATGACTTAGTATTTGGTCAGGGTAAGATCTAAAAGCGGAGCATTATTTAGAGCTGATTTTAATCAGATTGCAATGTAATTCTAAAGTTTTGGTCCCTCTGTAGGAAGACTTATCATACAATCTTTTTGAATGTTCATGCACTTGTTCACAGATGGAAAATAAAAAATCACTTTTAAAGGAACTCAATTGAGGTCAAATAGCAAACAATCACAAAATTTGGAATTTCTTATAAAGATCAGCTGGGGGCACTTGAAACAGAAATACATATAGAAGATAATAAAGTAAAAAAATTACTTAGAAAAATTGGAAATCATTTTTTGAGCAAATGTATTATTTCAGTTCAAGTGAAAAGCGTGGCAACCATATTCAATTAGGTCTTTTTTTCACAATTAAGACTAAACCAGAATTTAGAAAATAAACTTACTTTATCAACCATTTAAAATCTTCCTCTTTCTCAGAGCAACCGTAGTCTGTTGTCCATGCATGCCCTATAGTGAACTTGTGGAATTTCAACATGTCCATCACACTGAAATACAAAATGTCCATGATTTATATAAAATACTCTTAACATCCAATTTTCATGGAACCAAAAAGGTGGGATATAGTAATACAAGCTTTGCATTGTGTCTTGTTTCTATGCTATAGAAATAGCATCAAAACACAAGGCTATCTGATTTGTAAGAGGGGCCTTAGCCCCCGAGTATTAGTCAGATTGCCAAGTGTTTTGATGCTCTTTCTCTTTTGTATCATTGTCAAACATAAAAACACGTTCCCTGTTGTCACAGTAAGAAACCCAAGAAAAAGGTAGCCAATGAACAATTCTATCGTGTTTCCTTTTTCTGCGGTCACAATAATTATGTAAACCCCAGCAAAAAATGAACCAATTAACGGTCATGCTCTGGAGAGCAGGTAACTAATACCTGCACTCCAGTTGATGCACTGTGTTCCGGAAAGTTAAATAAAAGCAAGACAGAGAAAAAGGGGCATAACTTTGCAAACAAAATATTTAAGATTATCTGCCCTTTTGAAAAGGAATCCTTTTATGACAATACACATGTATATCAAGCTTAAAGTGAATAGCTATTATAATTTCTGAGAAAATGGACATTCATAAAAAATAAACAAATGCTGACGCTAATGAGAAGGTCATGACAATAGCTCACCTTTTTTTCTTTAAGAAAAAGTGTAGCTAAAAAAAATCATTTTTAAATTTTACTATTATATATTCAGTCTGACAGTCTGAGGAACTTTTTTTCACATGTTGTTGAAGCAGCCCTGTCTTAATTTTGGGGTAAAATTATACAGTATGTTTTCAAAGGGGGGAGAAAAAACAACTTTTGGAGAAAACTGCAGGAATTTAAAGAAATTTTCTTTGGGGAAGCTCCCCTCCCCCTGAAATGGCCCCTGCTATAGAACTGAAAAAGCCCTGGATATTTTTCTTTAGATTTGGCTTTTAAAAAAAATGCTGAATCAAATGGTGTGCAAAGAGAGGGGGATATCCTATCAATAAAAACATAATTTACCATGCATTCAAAATATTCAGAAAAACAGAAAAACTTTCAAGTAAATTTAACACAAATTAAGTTAAGCAACCACAGGAAACAGCAGGCTAATTGCACACCATATGTAATCGTATCTGAATCTACACAGATATTAATAACTGCACATGAAGTGAAAATTTTTCCTCACCTACAAAATTACAAAATTTTTCAAAATAAAATCAAGTACACTTTATCATAGAATGGATAAAAGTGCTTATGAAAATTCCAGATTTGATCAATTTATGTTTTCATACATACCCAACTTGTGCTATAGCACATCCAAACAATTGAGGTGCTTGATTTATACAGGCAGCCACTAACAACCCTCCATTTGACCCTCCGTTGATTGTTATCCTGAAATTGGTAAAATAAATGTATTTGGTCAATCCGATTAACTTACTTGTACATTATTGACGTCATATGGCATGTAAGAAGTTGTTTTTATGCTGTGCATATATTGTTTTGAAATGCACTTGACAGTCCTATCTGGTTTTTTTTAGGGAAAAAGTGGGAAGTGTATAAGAATATATAATAATATAAGCCCAAATAAGGTATCTACAAAAACTTGCTATATACTAAGTTTGATAACAATACATTTTTTCTAACAATAGTAATCTTTCGTAAAGCATTTTTTCTATTTCTAGTGACAGTGACCTTGACACTAGGGGGCCCAAGAGAGGTCTCCACATAAGTTTGCTCAATACCATGTTTGATTACAATATTTTATTCCTAACTGAAACCATAAATCAGACTAACGGACATACTTGCTCACTACTATAGGTACATAACACCCAAAAACTATGTTTGTGAGGGTATGTAGCCACAGTAGGGAACAGGAATCTTAACGGATTAATTTTGTCTTCAGAAAAGTGGCAAAAATTGACTTATATAGTAATAATATCTTTGTAGAGCAGTGTCAATTTAAATATACTTTAATCCATAATTTATCTTAAAAAGTTTACTCCTTGTTGCATCAATAACATTTATCTTCAAGCAAATCCAGTGTTAAAAGTGAGAAAACTTCAATATATATTATGCTCAAATTTGATATTTGCAAAAAATTGATAATTACTTTATAGTCTCTTTTAAAATATGAAATAAACTTCTTTTGAATACACACAGAGAAAATATGTTACGTTTTAAACCCTACACACTACAGGTAATCTCAGTTTGATGTCATAGTGTCATTTAAAAACATGGTAGTTTCTATAAGAGTAGACCATATTAATAAATTTGACAAGTAATATGGAATGCAGCTTCTCAAACATAGTTTATACATTACCTTATTCAAATTAAGACATATTCAGGAAAGTTTTACTAGATTTCAATAAATTTCTACATAACAAGTATTTTACCCAAAGCTGAGCATAGTACATCGTGAGGCCTCAATTACTTACTTATTATGACTACTGTATTTGTTCTCTATGAGGTATTTAGCCGCTGCCTGGAAGTCATCAAACACGTTCTGTTTGTTTCCTAATATTCCACCTTTATGCCAAGTTTCACCGTATTCTCTGTAAAATATAACAACAACAGTAAGTAAACATTGGCTTGTTAATTCTGTGGGGAAAAAACAACACAGCCATGTTCTACTAACACTCTCTGACCCTCGTGAAGATATCAGCCAAATATTTTGACACGGACAGACTCGGTTCCCTGCAGCACTTCAATGAAATATGAAAATTTACAGAAATTTCGAAAAATTCTGAGGTAAGGGTTTCTTGTAAACAAAAAATGATAACTTGCCAAGAACTCTGATAATCCTAAAATGAAAACTTTCACTTATGATGCAGATCATTGGCATGAAAATCTACATGATCACTCCTGATATGTTATCAAAACAAGAGCGATCAGTAATCACATGTGTCGCCTCATGATGGCCAATTTCATGTTGGGACAAATTTTGTGACAGACGGACAGACAGACAGACAGTGCACAACTAGACTTGGTACTGATCATTCCTGTAAAGTTTGGATAAAATTGCACCAGTAGTTTATGAGGAGTAGTCTGGACAAGCTTTTGCGTATCTGGCAACACACAGAAAAAAAACACCTTTTAATCAAAGGGCCATAACTCAGCCAAAAATCATTCAACCGGAAAACCTGTGCAATATGCGCAAGAACTTGAGCAACAGATCAATCCTGTAAAGTTTCATTGAAATTGCATTAGTGGTATAAGAGAAGTAGTCCGGACAAACTTTAAAAATAAAAATTATTAAAGGGCCATAACTCAAACAAAAAATCATTGAACCGGAAAATGCTGACAATATGCACAACTAGACTTGGTACTGATCATTCCTGTAAAGTTTGGATGAAATTGCACCTGTAGTTTATGAGGAGTAGTCCAGACAAGCTTTTGTGTATCTGGCAACACACAGAAAAAGAAACCTTTTTATCAAAGGCCATCCATAAAAATTTTTTTGTTTGTAGTGCTCCGACCGACCCATTAAAATGGCCCCGACTCTAAAAAATTTTTACCCCTTTGAGGATTTTTTTTTTTTTTTTTTTTGAGATCATTATGTATCCATTCTGTTAAAAAAAACTTTCTCCAATAACTTTTCAGACAAATTTTGAACTGAGAAGTAGAATAGTAAAAGAATTTTATTCCAAAACCAAAATAAACGCACGCTTTTCATCGATATTTTGCCAAACTTTGACCCCGAACATCGGCGATTTCACATTCGCCAGAAACAATAAAATTTCGCAAAGGGCGTAAAAATTCTCAGTTTCCAAGCCAAACATGTGAATGAATTGTTCTTTTGTTAATTATTTAACATTAAATCTTATAAAAGTTGATCCACTTTTGAAGATATTTGCTAAAATAATTGCCGATCGGATGAATCTCTTACACACTGTGTGAAGCTGTACTCGATTTTCCTATTCATTCCACTAAATGCTGCCTATATATACGTACAGTATATGGAAATGATGCCCTTTACAAATATAAAGTCTTCGTCTTTAGACTTTAGAGTGGACATATTAAACAAGAATAAAATTTGATTTATTTTTGGTATAAAAGTGAAAAAACGATTGCAACTTTGTTATGTGAAAATAGACAGAAATGGTACCCTCACTCATGAAGGTTTTTGACATGAGTGGACATATCTAACTTGAATACAATTTGATTTATTTTTGGTGAAATAAAAAAGATTGCAACCTTGATTCAAAGATAATATACATACATCAATGAATGTTAAAATGGACTACCCTTCGTAACCATAGACCACCACTGTATACATATATTTACACACAAAATAATACTAGAAGAACTTTATTGTTGACATAAATTAATTTAAATCATTTTGCATTTCATGCTTGTCAAAAAATGAGGTTACACTAAAACTTGTTGAAAAAACAAGTTAATTGATAAAATTTTTGCGAGAAAATCGCTGGAAATTAATGGGTCTTTTTCCGATACTTTTAAATAAGTTATACCTGTGTTTTCTTCATATTTCTTCATAAGAATGATAATTATTCATAAATTTTACCTTTTCCTAAATTGTAATTTAATAGCCATATTTTTTAATCTTTGTTGCAAACAATTTTACAAATCATGCACTGTTTATTTTTTTCTTTTGTTTTTGTTCCTTTTTTCTCCTTTGTAATTGTCCGTACTATATTCCCTTTTAAACACCCAAATGGGTTTATTTAATTGTTGCCAACTTAAGTGCTCTCTTCAATCCAACTTTCAAAACAAACTCCAGGCTCCAGGACCTGTTGATTACACACTATACATGTATACAGCAGGTGACGTAGATTTTTTCTACATAATACACAAATATGGTAAGTACACAGGACTGTGTGACAGGTGTAACATACAACATAATGATCTATTATTATGCTGGCTAGTGAATGGAGTTAATCAACTGGGTTAAAACAGTATGGTTTGTTTGGTAAGTGACAAGATAATCTAAATTTTCAAGTGTACCCCTAAAAATTAACAAAAGAAACAAATTAACAAAAACAACAAAAAACAAACAAACAAAAACAAATAAAAAAATAAAAGCTAAAAAATTCTGTTATCTAATTTCAAATATTTCTATTCTAACCAAATTAATATTATTTGCAGGATAAGTCCTTTTATTCAATAGTAATGAGAAATGGATTTGCTACACCCCTCCCTTCTTTGTGCATTTAGGCTATCCAGTAAATGAAATCTTAGGTAGTCATCAAAGCAGGTGGTAATCATTGATTTCTATACTTGTAGTGTACATTGCATTTTCAAATAACCATGAAATACTAGTATTGAGACTAATTCGTTCTATTTTCTCAAAGGGCTAGATATGTCAAGTAATCATATTGTATATATTTTTCTCAGATCACTTGTTTTATTACAGGTATTGTCACCTTTTCCAGACATTGCCAATTTCAGTAAATAAGGACCAAATTCAATTATTTTGTTTAAAGATGAAATAAATGTAAAATAAACAACAACAAAAGTGTTACATTGTATGTCTGTTATTATTTGAAAAAATTAAAGAAAATATCAACAGAAAAACATTTGCCTACACATTATAATTTGTCTAAATACAACTGTACAGTATATCATGGCAGACTATGTACTGTGTATTGCTATACTCAAATTTTGTAACAAGTGCAATTTCAAAAAAAAAAAAAAAATCCCCTACCTACCTACCCACCTCTTGAACTTAGGGTCGGAGCACTACAAACAAACAGTTTTTTAAGGATGGCCAAAGGGCCATAACTCGGCCAAAAATCATTCAACCGGAAAACCCTTGCAATATGCGCAAGGACTTGAGCTACAGATCAATCCTGTAAAATTTCATTGAAATTGCATTAGTGGTATTTATTATAAGAGAAGTAGTCCGGACAAACTTTAAAATTAAAAATTATTAAAGGGCCATAACTCTGACAAAAATCATTGAACCGGAAAATGCTGACAATATGCACAACTAGACTTGGTACTGATCATTCCTGTAAAGTTTGGATGAAATTGCACCAGTAGTTTATGAGGAGTAGTCCGGACAAGTTTTGTGACGGACGGACAGACGGACGTACAGACAGACGACGGAGAAGTGATCCCTATATGTCGCCACTACTCCGTAGAGGCGACACAAAAAGCTCGTACAAATGCAAAACCACATCCAAAATAAACTTGTTTTAAAATCCTCATATTTTGGCATTGATCAAACATGCATTTACAAAAAGAGCATTAGGCTGGGACTGTTAAAACTTGCAACTGAATTGAACCTATGACCTAGTTGCCAGCATTAGACAAAATTGTAAAAATCATTTAAAAGTGGCATGTTAGATTTGGTCAGCAAAAGAAGAAAACATCTTTAAGTCAACACCTACCCTCCGCCTCTAATGTTAGCCACTGCATAAACACCGCCTAAATGTTGTAAGAAAACAAGTCGAGACACTGAGAAACTTGCGCTTATAGGAATATTGAATCCACCGTAACCGTACAGCATCACCGGATTTGAACCGTCTTTTTTTATGTCCTGAAAATATAGCATGTAATAATCCGTTTTTTAATAATTCAATAACTTTATAACAAAGTAAATCTTGTTTAACTGTAACATTAAACCAAAAATATAAAGCTTTTGGGAAATAAAAACAAAATAATTTATGTGGCATAATGGGCCTAAAAAGCGTTGTTAGTTTTTTGGTTGGGTTTTACATTATACCAAGAAGATGTCATATGGCAATTTTCCAGCCTTACTGGTGGAGGAAGACCTTAGGCGCCCTTCTGTGCATTATCTAAGGCACAAATGGGTACCTAAGTAGAACCATTGACATTCCATAAGCAAGGTGGATAGCTTCCTCACATGAAAGAATTCAATAAAAGTCCCCGACAGGTTTCAAACCCTAAGTGGCTTTGAAGTCAACAACTTTAACAACTTGGCCATTGAAGCCCCAAAAAGCCATTTTAATAAAATCTTTATTATCATTAAGCAAAGCAAATATCTAAAACAGAAATGAGGAGCGTCAAGACAAAACCAACACAGTGAGTTTGCGACCAGCACGGACCCAGACCAGCCTGCCCATCCGCGCAGTCTGATCAGGATCCATGCTGTTCGCTATCAGTTTCTCTACTTGTAATAGGGTTGGTAAGCGAACAGCATGGATCCTGATCAGACTGCGCGGATGTGCAGGCTGGTCTGGATCCATGCTGGTCGCAAATGCACTATGCTGGTTTTGTTGTGACGTGGCTCAAATAATGTGTTAAGTAATGTCTATATATACTTGCTTTTCTATGTACTAGGAACATTGGTATTTTGGTCCCATCTTTACTACTGTAGAACACTTGTTCCGTTGTGAATTTGTCAAAGTCGAAATTCTTCACTTTTATATCACGGAAGACCTGAAAAAAAATCAGAATACTCTGTTTGAACCCTCTGAATTCAGAGTTTTTTTCTCTGTAATTTTTGAACGATTGACCCAATCCTGAGAATTGGGATATTTCTATGATGTTTAAGACAAATTGGGAAAAAAATCCTGAGAACATATTGTAAACAAAATGATTTTAAGGACAAAAATCATAAGAAATTCTGTCATATGTTAAGAACTTCTCAATTCTAGTGAAAAATGTTGATGTTTTGTTCTTTATTTTGGTTTGTTTCTGCTCAGTTCTTATACATCTTAAAAACATGCTTGCAGAAAATTCCATGCTCAACTACATTTATAGGTGAATGTTGGGACTAACTTACCTTTGGTTCTAACTGATCGGTTGTCATATCACATCTATAGATAATACCTGGTGTCAAAAATGACATAAACTGGTAGAATATCTGAAATGACATAACAAATATAATCAGCAGAGCTTTATACAGAAAATGATGACTGGAAATTTGGTAGCTTACATTCCTCCTTTTTTTTGTGGAGAAGGGATCGGTTTTACAAAGCACCACTACTCACAGAGGTCATAAAGGTCATATCGTGACATTCCAGCTTTACTGGTGAGGGAAAACCTCAGGTGTCGTGTCACAGAATTATTTCAGGCACAAGTCCACGAGCCAGCACCTGAGTAGAAACTACCCACATTCTGTGAGTTAGATGGATAGCTTCTACACATGAAAGCATCCAAAATCTCAGGATTTGAACCCATAGCAGTCGGGGGCAAGTGGTTTGAAGTAAACGACAATAACCACTTGGCCAAGTGACCTCAGGGGTCACCTTCGAGAATTACTTCAGGCACATGCTAGTACCTGAATAGAACTGTTAATGTTCTGTATACTAGCTGGATAGCTTCCTCATTCCTAAAATGAATGAACCCCAGGAAGGCTTCGAACTTACAGCAGCAAGGGACAAGTGGTTTTAAAGTCAAACCACTCGGCCAAAGATCTTCCTGCTTAACTATTCAAACATTGGTACACAAAAACTGAAAACATAATACTATATCATGTAGCTCGTATTTTTTTCTTTGAATCATACAAGCTTTAAATGCTAAAATATATTTCCAAAATGTTATATCTTTATAAATATATAGCTACCAAGTCTTCCATCATCCGTTTGTAAACAAATTCACCTACCTCTGTCAACTTTTTCTTGCCAGAGTACCCAACAACTGTCCCTACTTCTAATGGTAACTGACAGATTCTCTTACCATCTGATAAACCATGTACATACAGTTGATTCTGAAAAGTATCACAAAATATCAGTAAAGCAAACAAATAATTTTCAAACTTTTCTTTTTGGGTGAGTTTTATGTTGCACCAACATAATATAGGTCATATGGCAACTTCCAGCTTTATTGGTGAAGGAAGACCTTAAGTGCCCTTCTGTGCATTATTTCCACTAAACAGGCACCTGAGTATAACCACCGACATACAGTAAGCTAACTGGATACCTTCTTCACATGAAAGAAATCTAGTCCCTGTTGGGATTCGCACCCACAGCGGTGAGGGGCGAGTGGTAAATGTTCAAACTCTCCTAGATTTATCAATACAATGTGAAAATTGGTATCTATTTCTATACTTATTTGCTAATTAGGCATGTTAAAATAGAGAACCATTAAAATACATATTAAAGTATATTTAGTGGAGATGTATTTTTATGACATCACTTCATCCATTAATGACAGATTGGGCAATAGTGCACTTGATTGCTCACTTTATAAGTACATGTATTAAATTAGGCCTAAATATTCAGGAAGAAAAAAATTTCAGGAACAAAAACTAAACATTCAAATTTTTAAACTAAATTTTACAATATGTAAATTCAAATTCATAGTTACAACTACTAAATGTTTTATATATCAGTTTACCTTTACATCCTGGAGGTAGCACAACACTAGTTTGTTGCCATTTACAATAGCTGACCACTCTAGAACATTCTTCTCATGTTCCTCTACAAGGGTGCTCCAATTTTCCTGTACCATATAATAAATTTAATAAATCATGCTGAAATTTTCATTTTTTGTCAGTGTCTCATTAACTTCTAATAATAAAAATCAATAATAAATGTTCATTTGACATTTCAAGGCAAGAGCAGTAATGTTTATGTGATACATAGAGGATATTGAATGAGTGTAGTTCAATACTGAATTTATTGAACGAGTTGCATAAAATTATATTATGCGAGCCTCTGGCGAGCATATTATTTCATTCACGAGTTAAATAAATTCAGTATTGAACTTACATGAATATAATATTCTATTTATCACATACCCAAAATAAAGACTGTTTACAGTGAAAAAGAATCAGTTTTCAATGACGGGCTTATAGTGAACACTTACATTTAGAGTGTTTTTAAATTTCATTTATATAATGCAAATGACGTCACATCAAAATATGCACGGCTTTGCAATACTGTTAAATATTATAGAATCGCAAAATTGGCAAGGGTATGTGATAAATTCAATTTATCATTGAAATTTTTTCACTTCTCCTTTCTCTTTGCCAGTGTTTAAAGGACAGTGTTATATACTTCTGAATAAAAATTTGTAAGTTACAATTAAGAAAATTATATTCCATCATACAACTGCCATGGCAACTGCTTGATAACCCTGGCCTGTTAATTATTTTTGATATCGCACTAGTACTTAACCAGATATAAAAAAATAAGCCTGCCCATTAAAACAAACTTTTTTTTCAGTAGCTTATATTCTTATTCTTAGTCTTCGGCCTTGTAACCCTCCAATTTAACCGCATACTTTTTTGCAATTTCAAAGTCTTGAATCAAGCTGTTATAGTTATTATTTTTATTTTGTTTTCAATTATAAATCAATAATTTAACTAAAAGAAAGGTAACACTTAAGTTTCGTAAATCACATCCTTAATGTCCATGTCATACATCAAACATAACAGACAGGCTAGACTAGATTATCTTGGTGATCTTGTCATTTAACTTATAATTATTATTGGTTATATTTAATGTATGGAAACTACAAGCACTTGTCTTCATAGAAAATAATTGGTTATTTTGGTATCCCGTATTAGGCCCCATTACTAAAAGTTATTCTATATAAAGAAAACATACTAGGATTTCCATGATTTGTGTGACAAACCAAATATTAATGAGTAGCAATCAAGCGATTAAAATATAGTTTATAAGTAACAACAATTTTTGTACAGGAACTACTCGCATGCCAGTATACTTACCATTTCAAATTTACTGAAATCTATGTTGATAAGTTTGTAGTTTGGAGACTTCAAGTTGGTTTTAAAAGTAAATAAGCTGCCCTCATTTGTAATATACTGAAAAAGAAAAATATTCATAATGTCTTTGATTTTCTTTAAAAATAATAAAAACAACATTATAAATATTTATTGTCAAACCTTTCTGTAAATTCTCTTTATAAAAGATGACTTAATAGAGGTAAATATTAAGCACAGGATTAAACAACTTAAAATCGAAAATTAACTAATAGATAAATTTGGTCTTCATGTTTTTTCTCTAGGTTTTACACTGATTTTAACACATGTCTTGGTCATATCTAGGCAGTTGACTCAACTAACCATTTTCCTTGTTAACTAACCAGTAATATTCGGTCATATATCTAGGCGGTGGATCCAACTCATCATTTTTCCTAATTAACAAACCAGTAATATTTGGTCATAAATCTAGGCGGTCCTGCTGTCCCTAAAATTCATAATGGATAGTTCCAAATTCAAAAGTGGTCAAATTCATTACACAATTTCAGCAGGTGAAGGGGTTAAACGGATAAGAAAAAGAAGATATGTTACCTCATACTCAGCATCAAAGTTATCAACAACCTTGACGTATGGTATAAGCCCATTAATACCGTCTGGTAATGTACGTAGATCGGTAAAATACAGACGGTTCACCGGATCACAACCCTGACTTATAGCAAGAACGAGATAATGTCCACAATCACTGACCTCAGCACCTCTGAAAACATACCAAATGCATCATATGATTTCATTGATATATATCATTAATTTGGTTGAGATTTTTTGCATCGCACTGCTATAGTTAAAAGTTTAGGTCATATGGTGACTTTCCAGGTTTACTGGTGAAGAAAGACCTCAGGTGCTCTTCCATGCATTATTTAGGCATGACCGGGCACCTGAGTAGACTGAGTAGAACCACAGATATTTCATAAGGAAGCTATCCAGCGTCCTCACATAAAAGAATCAAAAGTCCCTCTTGGGATTCGAACCCACATTAGTTAGAGGCAAGTGGTTTGAAGTCAACAGCCAAGGATACCCCTTCATATCTTCCATAAACATCATTTTCTATTATGGGTCCAGTCAAATTTGCCATCTACAACTATCAATTTTTTTCCATAATGCAAGAGATATTCTTTTTACACAAATATTTGTGCGTATCTTTTCTTGTTGTTTTTACATGAAGCTATCTCAAACTGTTTTGAAACTTTAGCATAAATATGTCAATGACATACCCGACTGCACGTAATACACACTCCTAACAGTTCTTTCTTGACACCAACAAAAAAAATTTCCCAGAAAACACTGTTACACAATTCATCTTTTTAAATTTCAAAGCAAGACTAACTTATGATGAAATATCAATTTGAATACCCTTCACATTATTCCCTCATTTAACAGATGGGGCAGTCAAGTGCATAATCACACTATATATATAGACGGCATAAATACCAAATGCTTACTAGTCTCATGACTCGTCTGATAAAAAAAACCAAGTGATGTAAAGAAAGAAAATTACTTCTCAGCTCAATGTAGTTCAACGTTATTTTCATTTTTTTTATCAATTTTCTTTCATATTCGCATGTTAGAAGAAGAGACATATATATCAACTTTTCTTGCATTGTTGTTTGATAATGCACAGGTCATCCTTCAAATTCTTTGTAATTATTCACTCAGACTTAATTTGCTTCATGGTTATATTCCTGCACACTTAAACTCAAACCGTGCATTATTCTACAACACCGCACTCAAAATTGATACCTATTTCCTAAATAAAGCAAATACGAAAATGAACTCAACTCCAGCACTAGAAAATATGAACTTACATCATCCATTTTGGATTGTCAGGAAATTCTACGACTAAGGTATCCTCTGATTGGTCAGTTCCTAACCTATGGTAGAACAACTTCTGGTTTAAATTTGATGTTGTCTCTGTTCCGTCAGATTTGCCCTCTTGTTCTGGGTAACTCTACAAACAAAATAATGCTTTACTGTAAAAACATTATGTCATAAAAGGTCCACTTAATACTTATTTTGTGAAAATGAATCATAATCAATCTTTTGTTCTGCACCTGATGCTAGGTCTTCAATACCTGTGCATAAACCCGATTCTAGGTCTTACATACCGTTACATAAACCTGATGCTAGGTCTTCAATACCAATACAAAAACCTGATGCTGGGTCTTCAATACTGGTACATAAACCTGATGCTAGGTCTTCAATACTGGTACATAAACCTTATGCTAGGTCTTCAATACCATACATAAACCTTATGCTAGGTCTTCAATATCAGTACATAAACCTCATGCTAGGTCTTCAATACCAGTACATAAACCTTATGCTAGGTCTTCAATATCCGACATAAACCTGATGCTAGGTGTCCAATACCAGTACATAAACCTGATTCTAGGTCTTCAATACCAGTACATAAACCTTATGCTAGGTCTTCAATATCCGACATAAACCTGATGCTAGGTCTTCAATACTGGTACATAAACCTTATGCTAGGTCTTCAATACCAGTACATAAACCTTATGCTAGGTCTTCAATACCATACATAAACCTGATGCTAGGTCTTCAATACTGGTACATAATACTTATGCTAGGTCTTCAATACCATACATAAACCTTATGCTAGGTCTTCAATATCAGTACATAAACCTCATGCTAGGTCTTCAATACCAGTACATAAACCTTATGCTAGGTCTTCAATATCCGACATAAACCTGATGCTAGGTGTCCAATACCAGTACATAAACCCGATTCTAGGTCTTCAATACCAGTACATAAACCTAATGCTAGGTCTTTGAAACTATTACATAAACCTGATGCTAGGTCTTCAATACCGTTGCATAAACCTGATGCTATGTCTTCAATACCGTTACATAAACCTGATACTAGATCTTCAATACCGTAACATAAACCTGATGCTAGGTCTTCAATACCGTTGCATAAACCTGATGCTATGTCTTCAATACCGTTACATAAACCTGATACTAGGTCTTCAATACCGTTACATAGACCTGATGCTAGGTCTTCAATACCAGTACATAAACCTGATACTAGGTCTTCAATACCAGTACACAAAACTGATGCTCGTAGACTTAACTTAGAGGTGGCTTTTAACACATGTTTGACTGTATATTAGTAATAAAATCAATGTAATACTTACATTATAGAAGAGACCTTTACCATCATGTGTCCATGCCATACTAGAAAACTTCACTCTCTTCAAAACATCAGGTAAATCTTCCCCACTTGGTGCATTCTTAAACTGTTCAGATAAAAAAACAAACCATATTTATTCTACAATGCATTTGTTTCCCTTTTTTATTTTGAAAGAAGACGCATGACTGTGCTCATTTGAAACTCGATATTAAAGCAGCTTGCCCCTAGATAAGTCCCATATAGAGAGGATATTGAATGGGTGTAGGATACATACTGAATTCATTGACAAATTTGTAAATTGAATAAAATCTAATTATGCAAGCCTTTGACAAGTTCAATAAGTTTAGTATTGAACTTACACAAATACAATATTCTATTATCATATATTCAAAATATATAGTTTACAGTAAAAATGAATCACTTTTTCATTGACCTATTTAGTACTTATAGTGTGACGCTAACATTTAGCATATCTTTACGCTATGTTTGTATAATGCAAATGCACGGCTGTGCAATACTATTTTTACGGAGTCACAAAAGCGGCATGGGTATGTGATAAAAATCTATAAAATTTACAATTGTATACGGATGAGCTTTAAGTCACATCAGCAATGTTATGTTCCTATTAAAACATTCCAGTTAATCTGGTGGGAAAAGACCTCGGTGTAAATTATTTCAGGCATAAGCGGGCACCGGCACCCGAGTAGAAACACCAATGCTGCATAAGCTAAACGGTCAACTTCCTCACAACCGGCAATGCAGTAGAACCACCGATGCTCCATAAGCTAGATGGACAGTCACAACTTCAGTACATGAAAAAATCCAAAGTTTCCGACGGGATTCTAAACAGTCCAATTTCAGATCGTAAAACTGTTGCAAGTCCTTCTTTATTTCATAGAATATACTGCAGTTTTGTGGTCAACCCTCCATATATATATATCTGCTATTTTGTATGACATGCCTAATAAGGAGTCTTAGGGCTACACTCTACAGATCTTAGGTTTGTATCATTCCAACCTCTTTTCCTCTTCTACAACCACGGAAATTTAACATCAAATGCTGACAAGTCACTTTTTTAGACTCATATAAGGGGAAATAATACTGTTATGAATATATCATTCACCTTGATGGTTATCCAATCGGAACCCTTTTCACTTAGTCCGTAAGCATAGATGTCCCCTTTCTCAGAGAAAGCTGTCCCACGAAGAGATGTAGTACCGTCTTCGGAGAGTTTATTTGGGTCGAGAAAAACTCTTGCTTCCCCTTCTAGAGAATCTTGTACATAAAGAACACTGAAAGATACAAAAAGCTTTTTTCCCTAAAATTTATCGTGTACATACAATAATACGAGAATGCATAACTGCCTTTTTGGATTAGTTAAGTATATACTGGTTACTATTTTCATAACAGATAAACTTGCTGCATTTTTTTTTTTTGAAGTCTTTCAAGAGCTCCTTATATAGAGCAACAAACTTCAACTTTTCTCAAGGCTCAATAGTGAAACACTTTATTATAATTCTACTTAAAGCTAAAACAGTGATGTATCAGCTGATTGCCACTCCAATTTTTTTCCTCAATTTAAGTATAAATGTTAAGGTTTTTTTATTTATTTGACACATAGTAATAAATTTATTTTTGTGAACTAAAAAACGGAATTAATCAACAAGTGAAAACCCAAGGTGCCCAGGAGGCTATATCCCTACAGACCTCTTTCACGATCTTGTTAAGCAGACATAAAGACTGTGATTTGTAATGACTTGCCATGAAATTTTTCAATCAACAAAACTATTTATCATATACGAGGGGTTATCCAAAAATTCTTGGACTTTTTAAATAACTTTTGAACGCCAACGTGTATTGTAATGAAATTTTATCAGCATACATTGTAGAATATAATCAACACGTTTTGAAATGAAAAATTAACTGCGTCAATAAATAATGATTTTATAATGCTTTTAAAAAATCACATACACGGCACCCGGCGCACGGTAGAAAAGCACAGTTAGTCATCGTATATTTTTTGCTAAAAAACTACTAATTTACGTAGAAAACCCGCTAAACATTGCATATTTCTTCTATGATGTCATTGAAGTAATTCTTTAAAATAATGGACGTCACTTCCGTTAATTTTTGTTGAAATCGCCAGAAACGCCAGACGACGATATTGTTTACAATGGGATAATGATGGACACGCAGAAATTAGAAAATTTTGTTGTAATTTTGGAATGACACTGACAGAAACATTTGGAAAAAAACAGCAGGCGAACAGAGAAAATAAAATTTCACTATCATTACTTTTTAAGTGGCATAAAAAATTTAGTGATGGACTTTACTTTGTGAAGCACAAATGGTTATTGACTGTGTAACGTTGAAGCATAAGTTATACGTGAAATTTAATGACGTTGACGTCAATAATTTTTTGGAGTGCGCCGCTGTCGCTGACATGTGTTTATGTAAAATTAAATATTGTTGTAATATAAGAAGCTTCTAACATGAATTTTTCTGTGTTTATTTCCTATTTATTTTTCTAAGCAGTGTTAGAATTTCAAATCAATATCTCAAATATATTTTACGCAGCAAAGAAAGTCCACGAATTTTTGGATAACCCCTCGTACATGTATCCAGGGCTTTTTTCACAGGTTGGGGAAGCAGCCCTGCCCTTAATTATTGGGAAAGATTGCACAGTATATTTGCAAAAGGGGAAGAAATAACTTGATGTAAATTCAATTTTGGGGGAAAACTGAATGATTTTAAAGAATTTTTCTTTGGGGAAGCAGCCCTATACCGGCCCCTGCTATAGAAGGAAAAAAGCCCTGGTATCTTAAAAAAATAAAAGATGTTTGTAAATGGTAAAGGAAGATGATATGGATCGCCAATCTGTTAATTATGAAAACTCTAAAAACATACTGACCTCTGATTTTGTAATCCAGTATTATAGAAATAATAATAGCAGCTCCCATGCTTCTTTGGGCAGCCATACTTTGGATAATCCCACATTTCCGTAATCCTGTAATATAAAACAAGAGCTGTCCGTAAGACAGAGCGATCTAATATTCTCAGTGCTTTATTTAACAAAATGGGTATAATTCCATAAAAATGTAGAATAGGGTTATGGGACCTGTGCTCATTATGTTAGATAATCGCAGAGAACAAGTGTGTGAAGTATCAAACTATTTCTATTGAGAAGTTTTGGATGCAATGACACTGAAACTGTGGTGAGTGCAGCAGCTCTCCCTACTTTTTGAATAGTCAAGCTTAAAATGAATATAACAACTCAAAAGTTGTCATCTTTTTTTTTTTAAAAAACCTGTATAAAAACAGACAGTCAGTACAACAATGTACAATATAGTTTTCTGAGTTGAACACATACTGTCTTGTACTGCTGGCAATTCAAAAGGGAAGTGATTTTTTATTAAAGGTGTCGGGAATTGATGAAGTTCATATTAAAGCGTGTTATACACACGTGACTTTCCCCTCACTTCCTACATTATATTGTTTCTGTTGTTTAATACATGACTGTTTGTTAGTAAAGGTAGAGTCTGGAAACTACGATTTTGTTTAGTCATTATACATCCCCACATATAGAACAAAGCTTCAAAACATAAAAATTAAGTTTCTTTATAAAGATCAGTTGTCATCGAGACACTTTTGGATATTACAAAAATTAAATTAAAGAGTCTTTGAGAAATAAAGATTAGCATTTCTGAGGCATATAATGGGCCATAAAAATGAAACCATGGAGCTAAATATAGATGGAGAAGAAACTATGAAGTCACACAGTTAAATTCAGTATCGGCGGAAACGTATTCACTTAAGTTATCATATGTTGCGGGATTCTCCAAGATTTGATCAATCCTGGGTAAAAGTAGCCAAAATACTGCCATACAGATTCCAGAAGGTACATCGACAAAAAAGATGAAGCATTTTCTACTAATAGAAGAAGCAATAGTTATTTATCATAAACGTACAATATACACTTTTCCACACATATATTTCTCCGATGAAACCCCTGTCGGCAATTTAAACATTAATTCATGGATATTGCTGAAGTTTAACGAGAGCACGAAAATTGGAAACTAGTGGGAAAACCTGATAATCACTGAAGCACCCAAAGGATTGTGGGTCTGAATCTATTTTTGGAGCTTCCTATCCGTTGTATATATATCTGTGATGGAACGTATGAATAAAGTTATAAAATTCATCAAAATTTACCTTTCCTGAAGCTTTTTACGTACAGGACACGCTTCAATATATGGTCGAGACAGATCATTTTGAGCATCAACAAATTTCTTTGTTTCTTCACTATCAGGATCTTCTAGCCACTGATATGGGTCAGCAATCTATAAATAGAGCAACATTCGAGTACTGAATAAACCTGATATGGGTCATCAATCTATAAATAAAACAACATTGCGAGTTCGGCAAAACCTGATATAGTAAAACAACATTGCGAGTTCTGAATAAAATGATATAGGTCAGCAATCAACATTGCGAAAAACCTGATATGGGTAAATACTTATAACTGTAATACCAGTTCTGGACAACATATTACGTCAATTAAATTGCAATTGCCAGTCAAATGTCCAGATAAAGGTCAGACAATCTTGACCTCAGACCATCACACAGGCAAATAAGACGTTATCCAAAATGTTTTGTAAGAAGTAGTGAATATTGAAAGTCATCAAATTGTTATGAATCTTAATTAATCATTCATATAATCAGTAACCTTATTGTGTTTTAGCTGTGGTTTTGAAATTTACTATGACTTCTACCTACCATTATCAATGTTTGTTAATTAACAGATAAAAACATCTATATACAGTGTCCTATTTAGTCCACAAAATATTGCTAGTTAACACACGAAATTTATAGCCTTTAAAGTTTAATGGGCGAAATTTAGTACTAAATTTTGCATGTCTTAAATTTTGCTAGTCCATCATGCGATAGTCCAACAAATTGTACTGCGCGACGAGATATTGTACTATTTTGTGTCTGGGTAATACCTCCCCTCTAATTCTGACCCAGAACGAAATCAGAAAATATCTCAGAATAAAGCTTTGGCACGTCAAGATATTTTGACTTGTCGAGCGATAACTTATGTATGTAACACCTTTTCTAGAGAGCAGTGGAACTAATTCTAGCAGAATTTGGAAACTTCACCTGGATAATAATGGTCTTAATTTTCGTATGTTGTGTGTTCCTAATGCGATAATTATCACGTTGAAGTGGCGCCCTATAATTATCGCATTCATGAGAGACTAGCGAAATTTAAACACAAGATAATTATTGCCTCTTTAAATTTCACTAGTGTTTCATGTAATAAAAATTGCCCTTCAACGCCATAGTTATTGCTTGAGGAACACACAATATATGAAAACTAAGACGACATTATTAATTGAGGCGAAATTGTTCGATTTTGCTAAATCAAAATTTAAGACATGCAAAATTTAGTACTAAATTTCGCACTTTGCAATAATTATCACATGTTTACTATCAAAATTGTATGGACTAAATAGGACACCGTATCTACACATTGATGGAACGTCCATAAACTTACAAACTGTCCCCAAATATAGTCCTGGACCTGTTAAACGTTCTACACATCTAGGTAAACTTGAAAATTTACGAGTAGATCTATATCACTTTGTAAGCATTCAAGACTTAAAGCCGATGTCTAAGTCACGATGTAAGGATCTGATATTAACTGGGAACATAAAGAATAAAGTAAGAAAGAAAAATATATTTACAACTTGTTAGTCTCATGTAAATACATCGCGAAAACGTATTGCATTTACGTTTCCTTGAAAAAGATTGACTCTAGCTTGGATTCAAAATATTTAACCTGTTGTCCATGATAGTTATCAATTTTTGTATCATCCCTTCGAACATCTGGATATTCAAATTTCCCCATTACTTTGCTTTATTTTACATTTGTTTAATGAATTCCAATATTCTGTTGCGGTCCTACTAAACACTGCTAAGGACCGCTAAGGACTGCTAAGGACCGCTAAGGACTGCTAAGGAGCCACAAAGGACTACTAGGGAGGCACAAAGGACCTTAAAATACATCCTAGGGCATTCTTATAATATATGGAAGTATGTTTAGTGATAAAAAATGTATAATATTAAGAAAAAATATTATTTTGGTGAAAATTTTATGAGTTGCTGGACCGCTAAGGACTGCTCAGATACACAAAAGACTGTTAGGGAGGCACAAAGGACCTTAAAATACCTCCTATGGCATTCTTATAATACAAGGTAGTATGTTTAATGACAAAAAATGTATAATTTTAAGAAAAAATATAATTTTGGTGATAGAATTTATGCTTTCGTTGAGTTGCCCGACAGCTAAGGACTGCTCAGATACACAAAAGACTGCTAGGGAGGCACAAAGGACCTTAAAATCCCTCCTAGAACATTCTTATAATATATGGTAGTAAGTTAATAGACAAAAATGTATTATTGTAAGAAAAAATATAATTTTAGTGATAGAATTTATGTTTTCTATGAGTTGCAGGACCGCTAAGGACTGCTAGGGAGGTACAAAGAATCTTAAAATACCTCCTAGGGGCACAAAGGACTGCTAGGGAGGCACAAAGGACATTTATATACCTCCTAGGGCATTCTTATAATATATGGTAGTATGTTTAGTGAGAAAAAATGTATAATTTTAAGAAAAAATATAATTTTGGTGATAGAATCAATAGAATTTATATATATGTTTTTTCGATGAGTTGCCAGACCGCTAAGGTCTGCTCAGGTACACAAAAGACTACTAGCGAGGCACATCGGACCTTAAATTACTTCCTAGGGCATTTTTATATTATATTGTAGTAAGTTAATAGATAAAAAAAAGTATTATTTTAAGAAAAAATATAATTTTCAAGATAGAATTTATGTTTTCGATGAATTGGAGGACCGCTAAGGACTGCTTTGGAGGCACTTATGAGTAAATAATGACCTTAAAATACCTCCTAGGGGCACAAAGGACTGCTAGGGAGGCACAAAGTAATTTAAATACCTCTTAGCGCATTCTTATAATATATGGTAGGATGTTTAGTGAGATAAAATGTATAATTTTAAGAAAAAATAAAATTTTGGTGATAGAATTTATGTTTTTTTGATGAGTTGCCAGACTGCTATGGACTGCTCAGGTGCACAAAAGACTACTAGCGAGGCACAAAGGACCTTAAATTACTTCCTAGGGCATTTTTATATTATATTATAGTAAGTTAATAGATAAAAAAATGTATTATTTTAAGAAAAAATATAATTTTGGTGATAGAATTTATGTCTTTGATGAGTTGCAGGACCGCTAAGTAATGTTAGGGAGGCACAAAGGACCTTAAAATACCTCCTAGGGGCACCAAGGACAACTAGGGAGGCACAAAGGACCTTAAAGTACCTCCTAAAGCATTGTTTTAATACATGTTAGTATGTTTAATGACAAAAAATGTATTATTTTAAGAAAAAATTAAATTATGGTGATAGAATTATGCTTTTGATGAGTTGCAGGACAGCTAAGGACTGCTAGGGAGGCACCAAGGACAACTAGGGAGGCACAAAGGACCTTAAAGTACCTCCTAAAGCATTGTTTTAATACATGTTAGTATGTTTAATGACAAAACATGTATAATTTTAAGAAAAAATTAAATTATGGTGATAAAATTATGCTTTTGATGAGTTGCAGGACAGCTAAGAACCTTAAAATACCTCCTAGGACATTCTTGTAATATATGGTAGTATGTTTAATGACAAAAAATGTATAATTTAAAGAAAACATATAATTTTAGTGATAGAATTTATGCTTTCGATGAGTTGCCGGACCGCTATGGACCTCTAGGGAGGATAGGATGTTAAAAGGACCTCCAAAGAAATTCTTGTAATATATGGTAGTATGTTTAATGATAAAAAATGTATTACTTTAAGAAAAAATATGATTTTGGTGATAGAATTTATGTTTTCGATGAGTTGCTGGACCATTTAGGACTGCTAAGGGGCACAAAGGACTGCTAGGGAGGCACAAAAGACCTTAAATTAATAATAATTAGTGTGTAATAATTCTATTTAATTTTGTTTAGTGATCTTTCTTTTTTTATGTATTTTGGTGTTGATTATTATGTTTTGGATGAGTAACAGGACTGCATAGGATGTGAAAATTGACTAGGTCTTTAAGTAAATGCTCTTATGTTGTCAGAGTGGTAATCAAATGTATAAAGAATATCACTGTAGTGAATGAAATTATATCATGAAGAATTGAAGAAGAACAATTTTAAGTTCAAAGGAAATCAGATGTAATTAATGATCAAATAAATAAATTTACCATGTTACTGGTGCTTATTGATAGTCTAACTATGAAAATGTTACAAAAATTGCCATTTTCTCCGGCAATTATGTAACAGTTGTCTGTAACATCCGTCCCTATCATCAGTATTAAATATATATGAGCCGTGTCACGGCAAAACCAACATAGTGCGTTTGTGACCAGCATGGATCCAGACCAGCCTGCATATCCGTGTTTTGGTGTTTTCAAAATAAGGTACTGAAGTGGACAGATGTAACAGAAATGAGCAAATGATTCTTTTTTAATTTTACAATAACACTAAACTTATCTTGTTCTTATGTTGTATGATATGGAAGTAGTTAGCTTTGCAACTGTACATAGAAATATTTCACACTAAAATTAAATAGAATAATCTTAACAAAGTAATCTTATCAGGATATATATTCACAGAAAACTATTAAAATAGGATATATAGAATGTTGAAGTGACATTGTGGTTAAAATTAGTCAATTGTTAAAACATAGATTCTTTAAGATCATTCTTTTTACTTCAATAATAAACAAATCATCTATCCCAGCCCCTCAGAAAAACAGTTGGATACAGACCAATTTCAGCCCCTCATAAAACAGTGGGATATGGATCCTAACTATAAATTACATACAGATGGGGCTGGCACATTATTGGAAGTTAACAAGCTGTATATTGGGAGCTGTGTATTGTATAATTGGGATGTGTGATATATTACAAACCAGTGGGGGTGCCAATATAGGGTGATATACTTCAAAACAGTGGGAGGGACTTTCTGTTAGAGAATGCCTATTATTAAGTAAGCTGTAGATCAATTTAGTCTAAGGATCTATTGAACATCATTTTTTTATTGGCCAAATATATAGTCAATGAAAAAAACAACCCAAAAAACAAATATATTTCACCACCCTTAATAAAGTATTTGTCTCCATATTCCAGCACATTGTCATATCACTTGACCAATTTAATTATTATAAGAAATGGAAGAAGATCATAAGAAAAATGATTTTAATATATGGTTATGACCTCAGTAATGAAAAAGTGATAATAATCAAAATTTGTTTGTAAACAAAGTCCTAAAAAAATATTTTGAATCTGTAAATTTTAATGAATGATCAGCAGTCCATTTATACTGAAACATCAACATAGAGAACTATCAATACTGAGAAATAATGAACTTATAACACTGAATCATAATAACATATTCAGATAATAATGTTACTGACATTTCACATAAATAAACATAAAATTTCACCAATTGGTAGTAATTAATTACAACAATTTAAAAGCAGATCTGTAATTTTTTAAATGAAAATTTTATTTGTTGGTATTTAGTAGTTAGAAATTCAAGCTTATGAAAACTTATAATTTACTTCAGTCTGTATAATATCTATTAAAAAGATAAATCTGATTATATCACTATATATTATTTTGTAAATATATATAGAAAGTTACTGTCTGTATGATAATTTTCTTTAACACAATGGAAATACATTATCTGAAAATAAAGAATCTTCCTTTCATTATCAATGTTCTTATTTAATTCAGAACAGTTCATTCAAAAGTCTATGCAACTTTTCATTTTGAAATACAAAAAGAAAGAAACTCCTTGATCAAGGAGCTTAATTCTATATATTTTTCCTGAAATTTGTTCTATTTGTTTATATTAATTGTACATTATGTACTATTTAAAGCATATAAAGCTATTATCATTATATTAAAACCAAAACCCCAGGAACTATGAGATTTGAACATCTAGTGTAACATTCCCCCCAAAAATGTAACAAACGCCTCCCTGCGGCATGTAATTTCTGGGTTTTCTAACAAAAAATAATTAGAAAGTCATAGAATTTTTGATGTTTTTTTAGGAAATGTGTTTGCATATTTGATTTAAGAATGATTTGGTGTATGTATCTTGTTTTAAGATTGACAATTTGCAGAATATTCATCCAAATAGTTATCCTTTCTGTAATATTTTGAAAAAAAAATGTCCAAAAAGTTATCCTTTCTTTCCATAAAAATCTGTTACAGACAATAAGGTACATAAAAACAACCAACATGGCCTTAATTAACTTTATTATTTGACATAGATGGTCCATTTACTGTGCAGAAGGGACAATTTGTTCAGCCAATATACACATTGTCAACATACATGATATGAAAAAATGTGATTCATAATGATATATGTTTGTATATATATTCTTTTTATATGTGCTTGTACGTTTATATGTAAACTTGAATTCGTTTTGTCAGGATCTGTGTTCATGTATATAGATGTTTTGATATGTGTTTAAGACTGGCTTTATTATTGATATGTGCTTGTATATAAATATGTATACTTGCATTTTTGTCGGTGTATGTCTTTGTATATAGATGTTATGATGTGTGTTAGAGACCGGCTTCATAAGTGATATATGCTTAAACATAAATATGTGTAATTGCATTTATTTTGTAATAATATATGTTTATATATAGATGTTTTGGTATGTGTTTAAAATCATAAAGCATAATTCTATCACCAAAATTATATTCTTTCTTAAAATTATACATTTTTTGTCATTAAACATACTACCATGTATTATGTGAATGACCTAACAGGTATTTTAAGGTCCTTTGTGCCTCCCTAGGAAATTTTTTAAGGTCTTTTGTGCCTCCCTAGCAGTCCTTTGCGCACCTGAGCAGTCCTTAGCGGTCCTGCAACTCATCGAAAGCATAAATTCTATCACAAAAATTATATTTTTTCTTACAATAATACATTTTTGTCTATTAACTTACTACCATATATTATAAGAATGTTCTAGGAGGGATTTTAAGGTCCTTTGTGCCTCCCTAACAGTTGTGAGTGCACCTGAGCAGTCCTTAGCGGTTCGGCAACTCATCGAAAACATAAATTTTATCATTAAAATTATATTTTTTCTTAAAGTAATTCATTTTTTGTCATTAAACATACTACCTTGTATTATAAGAATGCCCTAGGAGGTATTTTAAGGTCCTTTGTGCCTCCCTAGCAGTCTTTTGTATATCTGAGCAGTCCTTAGCGGTCCGGCAACTCATAAAATTTGCACCAAAATAATATTTTTTCTTAAAATTATAATTTTTTTTTCACTAAACATACTACCATGTATTATAAGAATGCCCTAGGAGGTATTTTAAGGTCCTTTGTGCCTCCCTAGGAAATATTTTAAGGTCTTTTGTGCCTCCCTAGCAGTCCTTTACGCACCTGAGCAGTCCTTAGCGGTCCTGCAACTCATCGAAAGCATAAATTATATCACAAAAAATTATATTTTTTCTTACAATAATACATTTTTGTCTATTAACTTACTACCATATATTATATGAATGTTCTAGGAGGGTTTTTAAGGTCATTTGTGCCTCCCTAGCAGTTGTTAGTGCACCTGAGCAGTCCTTAGCGGTCAGGCAATTTATCGAAAGCATAAAGTCTATCACCAAAATTATATTTTTTCTTAAATTTATACTATCTTTTTTGTCACTAAACATAGTACCATGTATTATAGGAATGCCCTAAAAGGTATTTTAAGGCCCCTTTGTGCCTCCTAGGAAATATTTTAAGGTCTTTGTGGTTCCCTAGTAGTCCTTTGCGCACCTGAGCAGTCCTTAGCGGTCCTGCAACTCATCGAAGCATAATTCTATCACAAAAATTATATTTTTGTCTTACAATAATACATTTTTGTCTATTAACTTTACTACCATATATTATAAAGAATGTTCTAGGATGGTAATTTTAAGGTCCTTTGTGCATCCCTAGCAGTTGTTAGTGCACATGAGCAGTCCTTTAGCGGTCCGGCAACTCATCGAAAGCATAAATTCTATCACCAAAATTATATTTTTCTTAAAATTATACATTTTTGTCACCTAAATGATACTACCATGTATTATAAGAATGCCCTTACAGGTATTTTAAGGTCCTTTGTGCCTCCCTAGAAAATATTTTAAGGTCTTTTGTGCCTCCCTAGAAGTCCTTTTGCGCACCTGAGTAGTCCTTAGCGGTCCTCAACTCATCGAAAGCATAAATTCTATCACAAAAATTATAGATTTTTCTTACAATAATACATTTTGTCTATTAACTTACTACCTTATAATTATTAAGAATGTTCTAGGAGGGATTTTTAAGGTCCTTTGTGCCTCCCTAGCAGTTGCTAGTGCACCTGAGCAGTCCTTAGCGGTCCACGGCAACTCTTCAAAAACATAAATTTTACCACTAAAATGATGTATTTTTCTTAAAGTAATACATTTTTTGTCATTAAACATACTACCTTGTATTATAAGAATGCCCTAACAGGTATTTTAAGGTCCTTTGTGCCTCCCTAGCAGTCTTTTGTATATCTGAGCAGTCCTTAGCGGTCCGGCAACTCATAAAATTTGCACCAAAATAATATTTTTTCTTAAAATTATAATTTTTTTTCACTAAACATACTACCATGTATTATAAGAATGCCTTAGGAGGTATTTTAAGGTCCTGTGTGCCTCCCTAGTAGTCCTTTGTGTCTTCTTAGCAATCCTTAGCGGTCCTTAGCAGTCCTTAGCAGTGTTTAGTAGGACCCATTTTGTTGTCCAACACCACGACAGGTCAGACTAATACGGTACTAATACACTTTCACGAAAGTGACTTGTAAAATATGAAATAAACCGTTGAATTGAAAGTTATACTAATATTGCATTTTTCAGACGTATCCCGAAACAACCAATTTTCAATCACTACCTAAATTCAAACACATTCTTAATTCTGTGGCACGGATGTCATGCCTGACTAAATTGCATAAAGTCACATGTTGTATTAACTTCAAAACTTGCAGAAATGCCACACTTGATTAATTGTCAGATGTTTTCAGAAAAACAATAAGAAACTGTTTGTTTTAAGTGACATAATATAAATTGTCCAACTTTCACTATATCAATATAGTCACTTGTTTAAAATAGTGGTAAAATTTTTTCTAAGCAAGTTAATTTTTTATAAAGTATTGGCAAAAGAGTTTTACCATTTACCTCAGTCCAAGGTGTATTTAAAACATTTATTTATATGATGTACCACTAAATATTCATCAGACTTTACACAGGGGTCCTTATTAATAAAATCGTATATTGTTATCAAATTTTTTCATGTGATGATTGTAGAATAATTGTTTTGTAAGCGATACCAGCTGGCAGATCTAGACAAGTTTCCATATTTGCTAATATTTTAAAGTGGGGAAGGTAAAATGGCTGTAAAGATTGGATGCATTTATCATTTTGCACCCCAAATAGCGTACTAAGAAGTGACACCGTTAACTGCCTTTTTAAACACATTAACAGTAGTCATACCAATGCATTGTGCTGTACATATGTTATAACATTTAGTGTAAGTTTTTTAAAATCTTGAAAAAACTGTTGAAAATTGTTGAATAGACTATTGTGAAGTTTTCTACAATTTTTAGTGGCCCTGATTTATCTTTAACAAATTTTCCATGGTGATTACCCTGCTGTTTGAATTAAGGTTAAAATATTCCTGGGAGTAACCAGAGTGGGTCAAATTGTTTTTATTGAATTTCTAAGAAAGATCAAGACTTGTTGAAAATGTACCAACCTGAAAATGAATAAGTGTTAATAGATGCATTAATAGCTAAAATAAATTTAAAGTATAATTTCCCCTTCCATTTATTATTGGCTAAAAACAGCTTAACTGATTGAATATTGGTTGTCCCGGGATATATTATCAGAAATTAATATTAATTTCTTATAATATACGTCTACAAACTGCAAATTTAGTACATTTTCAATTTAAACTCTATATTTAATAGTTTACAAGTCACTTTCGTATTGTTCTATGCAAGCAAAAGGAAGATAACTAAACTTTTATATTTTGAAATTAGACCAATAAATGGCGATTAAATCATGATTATGCTTATTTATTATAATATATATAATTAGTTGCTAATAATATACGTCTACAAACTGCAATTTTACTATAAAATTCTATTAAAACGGTATTATTCCAATTTTAAAAGTCACTTTCGCTCACTTTCGCTCACTTTCGTCAAAAATCTCACTTTCGTATTTTAGGCAAACCCAGACTAATATATTTTTTGGTCAGACTATCATTTATTTTTTTCGGTATGACTTAATACCGGATATGACTCCTATCCGCGGATAGGACTGATATTTTTCAAAGTTTTTTTTTCTTTTATTTATTCTTGATATTACGAATTATAATGTTAAAATAATAAAACATATAAAAAATCGTTAAATTTGACCCACAAATAAAAAAACTTGAAAATAATATAATTTTACACGGAATTTAACATTAACTAGTAATGATCGAGAAGTTCATATTATATAAGTATGGTGATAACCATGCCCATGCACTAGTACTTTCAAAAATGAATTATTTTCAAAATATGAATTATAGGCAATTTATAGGTCTGTGCTATATACCTCACATTCTTGCATATCAGATAGGATTATCTACCGTTTACACCGGTACGTGCTAGAAAACCCTTTTTTACACCCCCATGTAAGACAAGTCGCGTGCTTTAAATGACATCATTGTCAAAATATGAATTATAGACAATATATAGGCCTGTGCTATATATCTCATATTATGTCGGTCTTCTTTGGTGGATAAGATTTACTGAATGTTGTAATAATTAATTAAAATTTCATCTTTTATGCCTTATCATATGTTTATTGAAGGCCTTTTTGAAAATAGGAAGTGATTGAGTCAGGTACGGCTAGCCAAGACACACTGAAATGTCTAGCCGTACGCATCGTCGGATACCCACGATTGATAAACATGTCACATAACATGCAATCAATGAATGATAATGGTTCGGCCGTGGGTATCCGACGATGAGCCGTACGGTACTTTTCAAAATTATATGACATTCGAAAATGCATATGTTATTTTATGTCTTTAAGCGAGGATTTTAACCAAGAACTAGCTATTGTGTTCGATTGTTTATTTTTTAGAGGCAAATCGCCATGTTGGCTACAGTTAAGAGAATAAGATTTTGCATTTTACAATATTATGTGTTTTTCTTTGGTGCTTTGATGTATTGTCCTATTAAGTTATCTTCGTTAAATAAAGAGTTTACGTTACGATAGTTTAAAGAGATATCGTATAATTAAGTTTTAGGTTTTATTAACTATATACATTTGTACATTGTATATCGAATTAACAATGTCAGCAATTGCTGCTAAAAGTGAGGGAAAATATCAGAATAATTCATGTATAGAGAAATACAGAACCCGTAAAGAAAGCCCAACACGACAAAATTGAAAATGTTGCGGGCTCGGTTTGATTGAGCCTGTTCATGGACGGTACTGGAAAGTGCAAGTTACCGTCCACACCCCCTAGCACCGGCTTAAGCAGAATTCAACATTAACACGAACATGGTGAAGTTTTGAATTTAGAAACAACCGCAGATGTGTACATACGGCGGTTATCATGAAACCTTCAATGTGACACAGTAGTGCCATTCCATCAAAGTCCCATTATGCCTCAAACATGTTTTTAATTTATTTCTCAAAAGCTTTTAATAGTTTGTCTTCTGCTAACGTTTCCAAAAAGTTATTCATCGAATAAGTACCCGAACCATATTATTTTACACGTATGTAACTGTTTGGCAATAAGTTTTGTTACAGTGAATTAGTATTTTGTATGGAAGTCACAATACTGCAAAATGTACCTTGTTTACATTTTGCTTCTTATATAACAGACTGTTGTCTCTCTATATATGTATACATGAGTCTCTAGCATATAATTCAAAAAACTGTACATCAGTCCTGCGATCAAGGATTGCAGTGAAGCTGACACAACCTGCAGTGATTCGTAGTAAAGCGTGAAATATTTGTCTTCTCAAAACGTACATAGTTTACGGTATTGGAGGCAATGGTCAGTTGTGCTCGAGATTATCGTATTTTTTCGAGCAGGCTATCTACATCTGGGTTATAAATACGGAGTTTAAAAATATTTTATTCACTACACCAAGACGATTTAGAGGGTTCTTATCACAATAAAAACCACAGTGAGAGCCTCAAGGATGGCAGTAAAGCAGTTGTTATTAATATGAATAAGCCTCTAAGCGAGCTCGATTTACTTTTACCGTGAAAAAGTATAAAATAGTCGCTCATTTTTATGTTACATTTTCCGTTTTAAATTTGTCATTAGCTATTTTTTATACACTGCTTTCGTTAATTCTGGTTCCCATATATATGTGCGCAGGTCACCAGTTTACGCTTTCGTTTTCAATTAGAACACCTCGACTTTTATCATTATCTCGTAATTCGAAAAGTTGCGGTGTGTCAATTCGGAACTTTGTGTCGAAAGTTTAAACCATCACTATCTAGCAGGTAATCGCGTTACCGTAAATCTCGCTTTGCGAGCAGGCCCTTCGGGCCAAATCTTCAAGCTCGCTATAAATCAGTGTAATCTTCCTTCCTTGTCAAATGATTGGATTCAATAGGGTCAGGAAAATGTCTAACGTGCACTGAAGTACCGGAAGTAATTATGAAAAACATACACATTGTATACACACCTGTCTCTCAAATATCAGTCAGTAAGACTGGTGTACACAATGATACATACAAACATGTAAAAAAATACGATGTGCGCTCCAACTTTTTTTTAAAGAATACGTTTTGACTATTTAAGGGCCATTCGAAATCTTGTACTTTCGTCATCACTACCTGAAGATCAGGAAGACATCATACTGTTAATAGCAAGCTCGACGAGCTGGCCCGAAGGGCCTGCTAGCAAAACGAGCTTTACGGTAACGCAAGTATATACCTGCTAAGTGATGGTTTTGAAAACTTATGTAAAATTCTGTTGTTTGGGGTTTTTGCAAAATAATGAGATTTTTGTTTCAAAAATCTGATGGAAACCTACCTTACTGCAATTCAAAATGGCAACATTTATCAATGACATAAAAAGCAGATTCAAATAATGGCCAAACTGGAGAGCCAATCAAAATTCCCAAATCTTATAATAGCCGAGTAGAGTCCGTACTTTTGCATAATGGCCTTGTTTTATGTTCATAATATCGTGGTGAACTTAATATTTGCCTAACATTATAAAAAATGCCTTATATTGAAAACATAATTTGTAAAAAGTGATATTTGCCACTTAAGATTAATACACTGAGATGTAAAGTCCTACTTTAAAACAAGTATAGATGCGGACATTATATTATACTACTTATTCCTCTTATGAGTCCAAGTGTTTTCTCAATATGTCTTAAGTTTTTCAGCGAAAAAGTCCTCTTGCTCAAGTAGATTCTTACTAACGGTGACTTTGCACCTAAACTGTATCTGAGATACAAAAACTTATTCATATATATTTATTTCAATGAACACTTCAGAAATAAAAACAATTGTTTTCTATAATTCTTTGTAACTTGGATTAAAGCATTTACAGGAAAAAATCGTTTTGTTTCTGTTATAGTCATAAAAATCACTGATAATCATAATTCACTTATTATTACAAATTACTGATTACTACAAACCAGTAATAATCTCAAGTCACTGATAACCGAAAAACAACTAATTATTACAAATAACTGGTTACTACTAACCAGTTACAATTTCAGAATAGTAATAACCACAAACCTCTAATAATTTCAAATTACTGATAACCACAAACCTCTAATGATTACAAATCACTGATAACCACAAACCTCTAATAATTACAAATCACTGATAACAAAAAAAACAAGAAATAATTACAGATAACTGACAACTACAAATTATAATTTCAAAACTCTGATAACTACAAACCACTAATAATTGCAAATCATTGATTATTACAAATCACTGATAAATTATTTGTTATTACATATCAAAAATGATTTTAAATATGTGGTAACCACAAATCACTAATAGTTATAAATTACTAGTTATTACAATTCACTTATAATTACAAATCAATGATATTCACAAATCACTGGTTAGTATCAATCACTAATCAATGCAAATCACTTGCTTTTATTAAAACACTTTTACCGTTATTTTGTACTTTGAAAAAAAATAGTAAAGACGCTTATCAGTGTAATAATATACATGTATGTCTTTTTTATCAGTGTTTTTTTCCTCACTTTTTCATAAATGAGAATTTTAGTCATTTTGCTCTATCACTGGATATCTGTGTATATGTACTTTTTTGACGGGAACTTTGCCCACTTTGCAGAGGTTGTACCTGTAAATTCTGTCCCTGAATAATAAAAAGTATGCATCATAAAATCATTTATATTCTAAGCAACGAGCTTGATTTTTTATGCCAATATTTCTTTTTATGTATTTATATTTTACAAAACCATCATAATTTAGAATTTCTGATGAAAATACACTGTTATTTTAATATTTTGATAATGAGTCATGTTTTCTTATCTTTTATGGGTTAAAACAGATGAAATAGTTCTCTTTCAATCTTTGATACGTTCCTGACAAAAAATTACTTACATATAGTAATTACTATGAATTGACACTACTCCAGTAATAACTTTTCCAGAAGGTACATAAAAGCTTTGGACGTTATCAAAACTGTTAGTCCAGTCAGTTAGTTCGCATGAATGGAGATAAATATCTGAAATTCAAAGGCACATTAATTTATGCTTCATAAACGATTACTTTTTTTACTACTCATAAGCGGTGTCCCGAAAGTCCGTGATAAATCTTATAATAGACAGTTCATTTCTAACGCCAGTACATAATTATTTAACCATATGACCTATAAATTTATTTACTTTACATTACACCATTTATCAAATAGACTCTAGTTACTTGAAAATTCTAAATATTAATGACCCAGGCCTGAGTTTCTGGCGTCTGCATCTTGTTTTAATAGGCTTGGATAAATTACATGATGATAACGTCATAGGAAAATTCTGTTTAATTCAGAAAGAAACGAGAAACAGACAAATGAAAACATCTGATAGAAAATAGGATAGTTAAAATGGTGACGTCCGATCGAAGAATGTGAGATGCGGCGAACAGTTATTCTGTACTGAAATTCGGGATAACTTTCCAACTAATACATTGAATAGAACAGCTTAGCAACATACTTCAACAAGATAAATGAATAAATGACATGAACGAAAGCAGAGTTTTGCATCCCCGGGGGTGAAAATAAGAAAAAAAAGAACAGGAAGAACAATTTCCGCCTCTTATTTCCCACAGCTAGAGCTGGTGTTCATGTGACGAGGTCGGAAGTGCAATACTAGAGAAAAGAATGTCTGCCACCCAAACACTTTAAAGGTAGACTAACAACCACGCGTTTAAAGTCTGATATTGACGATTCAGGGTTAATAAAAAAGATTATGTTTATGCCTTGAATGCCACGGAGTTTACTTTCAGAAAGCACTTTAACGTTTTGTTTGACGTTTGTCGTGCTCCGCGATACACATAGTTGCCATGGTATTTATGCCATCATTTTAAAGTTTGTTGATAATTTTGTAAATTTGTGAAATAGAGGATATTGAATGAGTGTATGTTTAAAACTAAATTTATTGAACGAGAACAAAATCATAATCATTATGTGAGCCTCTGGTAAGTATTGAATCTACACGAATATAACATTATATTACCCCTCACTTTTTTCGTAATGCTAATTTCCCATAGGCCTCTGGGAGTTATTTTTACTGTAAATGCAAGTGTATCACGTGACTAAGAATTTTGTACTGTTACATAGGTAACAGTATTTTTTAACAGTATGAAATCTGGTCACGTGGTCTATTTTCTAAATAAAATGAAATAAAATGGCCGCCATTTTTTCTCGATTCATTCTTATTTTCGACGTTAAACACCAATAGGACATCAATTTCTTCTCTGGAGTAACTATGACACTCATAAAATTTAGTTGTTTGCCACCTGGTGTGCTTTTCGCGTATAAAATATCTTTTTGTTGAATAGTCAAAAAGTGAACATCCGTTTACAACGAAAGTATTCGCAATGTAAATAATTATGTGTCAAACTGGAACATGCAGACGATTTAAGCATGCAACAAAGGATTATTTTACAATTTTAATCAGTGAAACGTTACAGATATGGTGGACAGACATAGGATATCATCGTTATTTTGTCAAAAACCGTGCTTAGAATATTCTGGAAACAGAAAAATCAGATTTCACAGATCAAAACCGTGTAAATGGGTTAGTGTTTTGTTTTCTAAATAAAACCTAGCTTATTGTATGTTTATGATTTGTAGGCTACGCCTCGGGTAACAGTATTTTCGTCGGGATGATATTTTTACTGTTACCCACAAACCCATGTGTTATTTATATATTATTACCCCTCACTTTTTTCGTAATGTTAATTTCCCATAGGCCTCTGGGAGTTATTTCTTACTGTTAATGCAAGTGTACCACGTGACTAAGAATTTTTGTACTGTTACATAGGTAACAGTATTTTTTAACAGTATAAAATCTGGTCACGTGGTCTATTTTCTAAATAAAATGAAATAAAAATGGCCGCCATTTTTTCTCGATTCATTTTTATTTTCGACGATAGGGCATCGCCGAAGTAACTATTACTCTCATAAAATTTAGTTCTTTGCACCCTAGAGTTCCTTTCGCGTATAAAATATCTTTTTGTTGAATAGTCAACCGGAAACATCCGTTTTCAACGGAAGTAATTGTAATGTAAATAATTTTGTGTCAAACTGGAATATGCAGACAATTAAAGCATGCAACAAAGATAATTTAACAATTTAACTAGTGAAACGTTACAGATAGATTTGGTGGACAGACATCAGTTAGGATATCATCGTTATTTTCTAAATGCACTTTGTCAAAAACCATGCGAAGAATATTCTGGATGCAGACGGATCAGATTTCACAGATCATAACCTTATAAATGGAGTTAGTGTTTTGTTATAATAATAAACCTAGCTTATTGTATGTTTATGATTTGTAGATGTCATCATTTGCTTAAAGAAATAAAAGAAAAAGAAAACTTCTCAAGTGCCTAAAGTACACTTAAAGGACAGTTTAGTTATTGTTACTCTTGGTTTTTTTGTTACAGTTAGATTTAGTTGACAATTTCAGATCATCACAGTATTTTTGTTTGGGGTAATAAAATAAATAACACATGGGTTTGTGAGTAACAGTAAAAATATCATCCCTCGTAAAAATACTGTTACCCTCGGCGTATTTTCCTCGGGATGATAATTTTACTGTTTCCCACAAACCCATGTGTTATTTATATAATATTATTCTCGCTATTTTGGACTAAATTTAATACTCCGGTCTTACGTCAACTTAGCTGTTAGTCAGAAAATGTAATGCGATATAAATGCAAGAAGTATTGTTAAACAATAAAGTACACTTAAAACTTAAAAGGTAAGGACAGTTTAAAATTAGTTATTGTTACTCTTGGTTTATTTTTTTTACAGTTAGATTTAGTTGACAATTTCAGATCATCACAGTATTTTTGTTCGGGGGTAATAAAATAAATAACACATGGGTTTGTGTGTAACAGTAAAAATATCACCCCTCGTAAAAATACTGTATTTTCCTCGGGATGATATTTTTACTGTTACCCACAAACCCATGTGTTATTTATATACTATTATCACATATTCAAAATCAGAACGGTTTACAGTTTAAAAGCGTATTTTTTCCAATTTCATATTTCAAAGTCTAACGTTATATTATTATAGACGTTGAAATATGATTTTTTTTTCAAAACGGTTTATATTAAGTTTTTTTGATATGTATGATCAGTATCAATGTTTACTTGAATATCCGCAGCAATAAAATCTCCATTTTCTGTCTTCCGTCGAGTCATCATGTACACTTATCATTCCGACAATATAACGATTTGCAGAACAATGGAAAGCAAGCAACTCATCAAGTTTATTTTTCCAGGAACCTGTAACATAACTTCAAACTTTTTACAACATTACCTCCAGAGGAAAATATTAGATATTTAACCAAACGGCTAATTGACATTTGCAACACAATTAACAGTAAACATTTAAATGTTTATAGTCATTGACCGAACCTGACATTCGGATTCAAACAACATAAATAGAATGAATGGATGGATGAATGGACGGACGTACTGACGGGCGTCCGGCTGGCGGACGGACGGGCAGATTTTCATATTTAATTTATACTAGATAAAACTGATGACTGATACTGTTTCGGACTACCAGTGACATCTTGATATATAGATTGTCATTCAGTGCGCATGATTAACAGGAAAGCGAAAATACGATGGTGTCGATGGTTAATCCCCCCTCCGCCAAAAAAAAAAAAAAACAACAAAAAAAAAAAAAAAAAACGATGATGAAAAGTCAAATATACAATGGTGAGAAACTACGATGGTGAAAGGTCGAAAGTAGTATTGAAAACACGATAGTTTATCGACTTTGCACCATCGTGGTTTCGTTATTTCGCCTTTTCACCATCCTACGTTTGACTTTTCATTCATCATATTGATTTCGTTATTTCAACTTTTAACCATCGTAAGTTCGTCTTTTCGTTCTTTCGAGTTGTGTGTGTGTGTCGCGATGATGCATTCTTTTATTTATATTATAAATATTCAGTAACAAGTTCCTTGGTTTCAATACATTCTGAATATGTCTAATTTGAATAAAAGAATGAATAAACTATGAAATAAAAAAATAAAAGTATTTTTCCCAAAAAAGAGCAGACTGTTTTTTTAAAGACACTACGGTCATCCTTGAGAAACATTTTTTAGTCACAGAAAGTTATTGAAATCAATGAAATTCGTTTTAAATAAAATTCTTATTTGAATAAAAGAGTGAATAAACTATGAAAGGGAAGCTGCGGTCCCTAATACAAGTTACATGTAAGTAAAGTCGGTTCTTTCTTTAAAATAAACTTCCATTTTTTAAATGACACTTATACATTCATATTGTGACCACAATTATGATACAACATATCTACTGTGTGCTAAGTCAGAAAAAGTTTTATGTTATATTTACAAAGAACCTGTGTAGAAATTGTCAATATTTTCTAATATCAAATTTGAGCACAGTATATATCTTCAATAATGAATTTAAGTTAATAGTAAATATTCTCTAAATGTATGTAAACATTTACATGAAATGGCTCAAGTGTTTGTTGAGTGATCTATTTCACAGCACAAGTGCTCTTACTGTAGATAAAAATAAAATTCTAAGAACTATTTTGTTTCTGACCGAATATACATGTATAGTACACTTGAAAACAACCCTTGTCTTTTAATCGAAAAACTGCACGTAAGGCAAGTATATAAAATCACGGAAATCTTTAATTTCAATACGCGGTATTATATGTATAGTCATTCAACACTTTACATCATTTTTTTGTTTTTTTTTTATTTGGGGGGGGGGGAAGGGGGGAGTGGCTGGGGACTGAAAATTACAACACAGTTAAGATATGGCGACTCTAAGCTTTATTGATGGACAAAGGCCTCGGGTACTCTTCAGTGTTTTATTTCAGGCAGTAACGGGCAACTGAGTAGAACCACCGACGTTACGTAAGCAAACTACATTCATAGCTTCCTCACATTTAAAAACCTAAAGTCACTGTCGGGAATTGAACCCACAGCGGTCAGGGAAAAGTGGTTTGGAGCCAACGACCTTTAAGTTAACCACTCGGGTACGTACGCCCCCATAGTATGTCTATATCATTTAATATAGATTATGGTATACATGTATATGGCACTCTCACGCAAAATGAAAGACGTCATAAAGTTCTTAGTTGTTGAAATCCACCTAGTTGTTAACAAGGTGCTTATTTCTACAGTTATCAAATTTACCTGTAGAATCACAATATCTGGATCCTTCTGCATACGGAACAGTGGCACAGCCAATATCAAAAGTCCTGTCTTCATAATAAGCATTATGTGTGCTGTATATGGACTTGATAGCCTAATAATTGACAAAAGTACAAATCTGTTAAATACATTTTTCTGTATTGTAACATCCAAAAATATACCTTATCCCTCCCCACAAATAATATTTTTCACAAATTAATCCCATAGTCGGTTGCCCACGGTATATATTCCGTACAAACTACATACCGTGGATAACTGACGATTAATTAACCCGTCAAACTTTTTTGTTCACATGTACTACATATAGACCTATATGTTATTATATTGATTTTATAAAAAAATCACAATTTATATCTCCTCCCTAAAGTTTTATTGCAAATGATGATTACCATATGTGAATATCGTTAACGCATTTTTATAATTGTTTTGAATATTTTACTTTCTTTTAGGAAATGTACGTGGATTGTTAGTGCCGTTTGCGAATTACTGTCTTTACTTCACAATATGCCACTTTACATGCATTTTTAAAAATGTTCACGAAAATAAGCAAGAATCTGGAGGCATGCACGCATGCTTCTTTAAGGTCAAAATTATTAAACTTACTTCATTTTGACTTGAGCACCGGAAGTCAAGGCGTCCATCCATGTTGTTCTCATAATTGCGAGCCTCTGAACAAGCAATACAAATGAAGACCACAATGACAAAGACAAAGTTCCTCCTCTGACTTATCTGTGATATGTATTTATACGATATATTAATATCTAAAGGCACATTATGCTTCAGAAATATATATAAATATTTTTTTTTACTTCTTAAGACAGGGCAAACATGAATTTCATAATGTTAATATAATGGTTTTTAGATGGTTACCTTAATGATGTGTCCTAAATATAGCAAAATGTAAAAAAGCATATATCGTAGTATTTTGACTTGGGTACAAATTCACCATAATTGTACTTATTGCCAAAAAAAGCAACAGGTGAAAAAGAGATTGAGCAGGTAATTGGCCAATGAGTTACTGTTTGGATATTATAAAAGTACACCAAAATTTAAGAGCTTAAAACTTGAGAAATAAAAGTAAAAGCATTTCTGGGGCATAATGGGCCTTTAAATAGCGATAAAAAATGAATAAATCACATACTTTTAGGTCATTTTAGGAGATACACTGAATCGATAGAGAATAATGTATCATGGTGTTGACATTTAATGCATTTTAACACGCATACTACATCATAGAACCAATTTTGTCCAATTTTGTAATAAATGATTTATCACTTTTCGATTAACCGGTAAACATTTTTATTGTATATACACAAAATATCAGACAGACAAACACCAACTTATAAACAAGAGGTATCTTTAAAAAAGATACTCGGCCGAAGTAAAACTGGTTAATTGCATATATAAGTTCTTAGTTTTCCATGCAAATTCATATAGAAATGTTAGCAAAGCTTGCGTAACAACGACTAGAGTTATTAATCTTAAAAAATGGAACGCTGTTAGATGTATGTGTTTCTTGTTTCGGTTAGTGAACTCAATTTCTAACACCAACAGGACTGATTTTGAGAATTTGGCTCTCTATAAGATGCTAGAGGCATTTTGTAGTAAAAGTGGTATCTTGGTGTATTTTACCTATTTAAAGTATGCTGAAAATACTAATTAGAAAACCTTGATCTTGACCATTGAAATGGCCATTTAAAATGACCACTAAATGGCCGCCAAATTTCTTTATCACAATTTTTATATGGATGATATATCAAATAAAACTTTTAAGGAAAGGAAAAGCCTAAAATTTGTCACAAAGCATGTTTAGGTAAAAACTAATGAGATAAATAAGATAATAACAAATAAGGCATTTAAACATAAAAGACTAGAATGTAAGAGATAGTCCCTACTCCTTTGAACTATCACTATATTTAGGGTTTACGCACCGAACACTACACTCTTCCGTGCCTTTTTTGCTAGATATATAGTTTCATGTATTTTATCTTGCACTTTATGCAGTTGTCAGATGTTCTGTTATCGGTCCTTTCTCTGCTTTTCTGTTATCGGTCGTCTCTTCGTTCTTCTATTATCGGTTCTCATCTTCGTTCTACTGCGTTCTTCTGTCATCGGTTCTCGTCTCTATTTTTCTGTAATCAGTCTTGGTCTCCGTTTTCTTGTTAATTCTTCTGTCATCGGTTCCCGTCTGTTATCGGTCCTAGTCTCTATTTTTCTGTTATTAATCCTATTCCTATGTCAGTTCTTCTGTAATCGGTCGCTGTCTCTGTTCTTCTGTTATCAGTCCTCGTGTCTGTTCGCTTGTTGTCAGTTCTTCTGTTATCGGTCGACATTTCTGTTCGTTTGTTGGCAGTTCTTCTGTCATCGGTTCTCGTCTCTATTTTTCTGTAATCAGTCTTGGTGCTTCTGTGATCGGTCCTAGTCTCTATTTTTCTGTATAATCAGTCTTGGTCTCCGGTTTCTTGTTATCATTGCTTCTGTAATCGGTACTAGTCTCTATTTTTCTGTTATTAATCCTTGTCTCCGTTGTTTTGTTGCCAGTTCTTCTGTTACCGGTCCATGTCTCTGTTCGCTTGTTGTCAGTTGTTCTGTTATCGGTCCCTGTCTCTGACTTCTGTTATCGGTTCTTGTCGCATTTCTCTGTTGTCAGTTCTTCGTTATTGGTCGTGACTTTCGTTTTTCTGTTAGTTCTCGCCGCAGTGCTCTTGATCTTCTGTTATTGGTCGTGATCTTCGTTCTTTTGTAATCGGTCCTGGTCTCGCTTCTTTTGTTGTCAGATGTTCTGTTATCGATCCTGTCTCTGCTTTGCTGTTATCAGTCGGCTCTTCGTTCTTTTATTATCGGTTTTCGTCTTCGTTCTTTTGCGTTCTTCTGTCATCGGTTGTCGTCTCTATTTTTCTGTTATTAATCCTTGTCTCCGTTGTTTTGTTGTCAGTGCTTCTGTTACCGGTCCATGTCTCTGTTCGCTTATTGTCAGTTGTTCTGTTATCGGTCCCTATCTCTGTACTTCTGTTAATGTGTGCTCGTCTCTGTTCGCTTGTTGTCAGTTCTTGTCTACGTTTTTCCTTCTGTTATCGGTCGTCGTCTTCGGTCTTGTACTTTCGGTACTTGTTTCCTGTTCCGTTAAGGTCTTCTCTTCTTTCTATCGTTGCCGTCATGCTGTGTCGATGTCCTGGTTTTGTCAGTCTTATAGTCTTTATTCGTTCCGTGGAGTAGCGTGGGATCGAACTCACGACCCCTTGATTCGTAGGCAGACAGTGTTACCACTGCACCATAGCGCCCGCTCTGAATAATAACCAATTTTGAAAGTCCTTTATACATTAAATACTATTTCAATGGCTAACAAAGGGTGTATTACAATTATATTTTAACACCTCTACTATGTAGCCAACCCACGTGACTTTTATATATGGTCAAAGAAAATATAACTCGATTTAAGTAATATTTTTATAAATAACATTGCTGTTACTTTAAGATATCCTGAAATTTTATTGGAGGGTACCCGGAATTTTAAAGTATATCAAATGATGTGATCATCTTCTTGTAGAATTTTCTCAAAACTGTGATTGAATTCCAAAATTTTCGAGAGCTTCCATGGTATAGCAAGTACACGTAGCAATCTCCAGGTTTCAGACATTTTATGACTCGATGAAAATATGGTGTTGTTATTGTTGTTGTTTTTTTTAACTTTAACTTTAAATTTCAAATTAAATCGTCACTTATTTCTAAACAAGATGGTAAACATTTGTTGTTTTCTGTATTTTGTTATAATTAAGAATGTGATAAAATATACACTTCTAAGTTTATGACGACTTTTTAATATTATCGATTATCCATCGTATACCTTAATGCAGTTATAATTGAATCTAAAAAATGAATTATGCAGATATTATTTTCGGCGGAAAACAACAAATACAAACAAAACTCTAACATGCAGCATACATGTGTAATGTTCACAATGTGCTGAAAACAGCTCTTTATTAATTTCAACATTTCAGCAAGTGACACATTTTATAAAAGAATGGGACAGAAATTTAAAAAGTAGGATTGTAAATTTGTAAGTTGGATATTTTTTACCTAGTTTGCTCAACACTCAATTAACACATTTTTATATATAAACCTGGGGAGAAAACAACTTTCATAGATTGAGATAGAGCCATAATGTCGTAGATATTTGGGTTACAAAATTTTTTTGATCCTGATAATGTTTTAAGAAGGATAAACATATTACAAGCTTATATTCTTAAAATTTTGTACTGCCTTATTTCATTTGTTTAAATACGTGCAATTATGTAATTATTATGTCTTTAGTTAGTTTCTGGAGAAAAAGCTTAATGAAGGTGGTATCTTTTATTTTATAGATAAATTTTATAATGTGTCAATTGTCGCCTTTAAAAGAAGATTGTTGTGAGATTTTGCAAATTAATCCCAATAATTTGAATTAGGAACAACATAATTACTTTTTACACCACCTGAATTGCTTATTTGTAGTCTTTTTTAATTATAACCTTCAATTAGAATTACTCATTGAAAATTACATACTATCGTTAAGAAATTAATGGTAAATAAGATTTATTTGTATTGGAATTTTAAATTGTTATTAAAATTTTATTCAGTTGGGCTTTAATAGAAGATTTCCAACTAAGTTATGTTAAAATATAATAAGTTACAGTACCAACAAGGGAAAATTCTTAAGTAAGTATTCCTTAAGCTAAAGTGAAAATTATACTTTTGATAATATTCATTGGAATAGTAATAATGTATATTTCATCGATAAATTCATAATCATCATAAAAGAATAAATTAAAAAAAACAAAAATTAATTGTTAGTGAAAGTCATATCTGCTAAAAATGTAAACGTAATCCGCAGTAGCACAGCCGGTTAAGTGATTGACTGATGTGTGAGAGGTCTATGGTTCGATTCCTACTGTTGCCTTTTTTTAGACCTACTGTTTTGTTGTTTTTTTCTTTTGGGGGAGGGGTGCGGTATATCTTTTAAAACACTTTTTTTCTTTGTTTGTGTTGTGTTTATGGCATTGGAATGGTATTTTTGACATTACAAAATAATCTTTCAATAATTTTAAACCATAATACCATAATAAGTGCAAAATATATGAAAACAAAATGAACAACTTAAAAAAGTGATTGCTATAAATAATTTTGAAAATTACGGAACACCTGAAGTGACATTTTCCATACTCCCGGAATTGAATTTGTTTTTACGAGGTAAAAATTCCCAATTAGAAATATTATTTCGTTTTAATGAAATATAAAATCTTAATTAAGAAATATTGATTCGTTATTACGAAATATTATTTCGTAATTACGAACTATTAATTTCTTATTACGAAATATTTATTCTTTGGTAATATTTATATAGAAGGATTGAATCTAAGTTTATTGTTAAATATAAGTCAAGTAAACAAAACATAAAAAGTGATTTTTTTTTTCAATCTTAGACGCGCTAGTAAAACAGTACTGTAAATAACTGTTAATTAAGCCATTAGGCTTATAATCGTTATATTTGGTGACCAATCTCATTAAAATCAGATCATATTGAATAATCATTTGATTTTGACAAGAATAATTAATTGCATCATATTGTATCATAGCTTAATTTAATGATCTATTTTAGTTTTTTAAGCGGCCATTTTAAATTGACCTTTTGAAGGTGAAGGTTTATTTTATTTTCTTGGTATCCACCCTCATCGTCTTCAGCATACCCATATTAGGTTAAAACACTCAAGATATTACTTGTACTATAAAATGCCTCTAGCATTCATATTTTCTTAAAATCAGTCCTGTCTACTACGCAGTCGGTCAGGCAATTTTTTTTATAGATACTTGATAAATATGCAAAAATATATAAAAAGTAATATGAAATTAGGCAAA